>NW_027445468.1:0-151513 GCF_035582795.1 Mycteria americana | reverse complement strand
TGGCAGCGAATGCAGTTCCAAGGGGACAGTGAAAACCAGCTAGAGCTTTCAGTGCTGGCAGCTTTCCTGTGGGCGCAATCTCTGGACGTTCCAATTTGGCAGCCGGGCTCTGCCAGAGAGAGATACAGAGTGTTGCCCCATTACGAAGCAATGCTTTAGCAGAGCGCGAATGTCTGTGTGGCAGCGAATGCAGTTCCAAGGGGACAGTGAAAACCACCTAGAGCTTTCAGTGCTGGCAGCTTTCCTGTGGGCGCAATCTCTGGACGTTTCCAATTTGGCAGCCGGGCTCTGCCAGAGAGAGATACAGAGTGTTGCCCCATTACGAAGCAATGCTTTAGCAGAGCGCGAATGTCTGTGTGGCAGCGAATGCAGTTCCAAGGGACAGTGAAAACCAGCTAGAGCTTTCAGTGCTGGCAGCTTTCCTGTGGGCGCAATGTCTGGACGTTTCCAATTGGCAGCCGGGCTCTGCCAGAGAGAGATACAGAGTGTTGCCCCATTACGAAGCAATGCTTTAGCAGAGCGCGAATGTCTGTGTGGCAGCGAATGCAGTTCCAAGGGACAGTGAAAACCAGCCAGAGCTTTCAGTGCTGGCAGCTTTCTGTGGGCGCAATCTCTGGACGTTTCCAATTTGGCAGCCGGGCTCTGCCAGAGAGAGATACAGAGTGTTGCCCCATTACGAAGCAATGCTTTAGCAGAGCACGAATGTCTGTGTGGCAGCGAATGCAGTTCCAAGGGACAGTGAAAACCAGCTAGAGCTTTCAGTGCTGGCAGCTTTCCTGTGGGCGCAATCTCTGGACGTTTCCAATTTGGCAGCCGGGCTCTGCCAGAGAGAGATACAGAGTGTTGCCCCATTACGAAGCAATGCTTTAGCAGAGCGCGAATGTCTGTGTGGCAGCGAATGCAGTTCCAAGGGACAGTGAAAACCAGCTAGAGCTTTCAGTGCTGGCAGCTTTCCTGTGGGCGCAATCTCTGGACGTTTCCAATTTGGCAGCCGGGCTCTGCCAGAGAGAGATACAGAGTGTTGCCCCATTACGAAGCAATGCTTTAGCAGAGCGCGAATGTCTGTGTGGCAGCGAATGCAGTTCCAAGGGACAGTGAAAACCAGCTAGAGCTTTCAGTGCTGGCAGCTTTCCTGTGGGCGCAATGTCTGGACGTTTCCAATTTGGCAGCCGGACTCTGCCAGAGAGAGATACAGAGTGTTGCCCCATTACGAAGCAATGCTTTAGCAGAGCGCGAATGTCTGTGTGGCAGCGAATGCAGTTCCAAGGGACAGTGAAAACCAGCTAGAGCTTTCAGTGCTGGCAGCTTTCCTGTGGGCGCAATCTCTGGACGTTTCCAATTTGGCAGCCGGGCTCTGCCAGAGAGAGATACAGAGTGTTGCCCATTAGGAAGCAATGCTTTAGCAGAGCGCGAATGTCTGTGTGGCAGCGAATGCAGTTCCAAGGGACAGTGAAAACCAGCTAGAGCTTTCAGTGCTGGCAGCTTTCCTGTGGGCGCAATGTCTGGACGTTTCCAATTTGGCAGCCGGGCTCTGCCAGAGAGAGATACAGAGCGTTGCCCCATTACGAAGCAATGCTTTAGCAGAGCGCGAATGTCTGTGTGGCAGCGAATGCAGTTCCAAGGGACAGTGAAAACCAGCTAGAGCTTTCAGTGCTGGCAGCTTTCCTGTGGGCGCAATCTCTGGACGTTTCCAATTTGGCAGCCGGGCTCTGCCAGAGAGAGATACAGAGCGTTGCCCCATTACGAAGCAATGCTTTAGCAGAGCGCGAATGTCTGTGTGGCAGCGAATGCAGTTCCAAGGGACAGTGAAAACCAGCTAGAGCTTTCAGTGCTGGCAGCTTTCCTGTGGGCGCAATGTCTGGACGTTTCCAATTTGGCAGCCGGCTCTGCCAGAGAGAGATACAGAGTGTTGCCCCATTAGGAAGCAATGCTTTAGCAGAGCGCGAATGTCTGTGTGGCAGCGAATGCAGTTCCAAGGGACAGTGAAAACCAGCTAGAGCTTTCAGTGCTGGCAGCTTTCCTGTGGGCGCAATCTCTGGACGTTTCCAATTTGGCAGCCGGGCTCTGCCAGAGAGAGATACAGAGTGTTGCCCCCATTACGAAGCAATGCTTTAGCAGAGCGCGAATGTCTGTGTGGCAGCGAATGCAGTTCCAAGGGACAGTGAAAACCAGCTAGAGCTTTCAGTGCTGGCAGCTTTCCTGTGGGCGCAATGTCTGACGTTTCCAATTTGGCAGCCGGGCTCTGCCAGAGAGAGATACAGAGCGTTGCCCCATTACGAAGCAATGCTTTAGCAGAGCGCGAATGTCTGTGTGGCAGCGAATGCAGTTCCAAGGGACAGTGAAAACCAGCTAGAGCTTTCAGTGCTGGCAGCTTTCCTGTGGGCGCAATCTCTGGACGTTTCCAATTTGGCAGCCGGGCTCTGCCAGAGAGAGATACAGAGTGTTGCCCCATTAGGAAGCAATGCTTTAGCAGAGCGCGAATGTCTGTGTGGCAGCGAATGCAGTTCCAAGGGACAGTGAAAACCAGCTAGAGCTTTCAGTGCTGGCAGCTTTCCTGTGGGCGCAATGTCTGGACGTTTCCAATTTGGCAGCCGGGCTCTGCAGAGAGAGATACAGAGTGTTGCCCCATTACGAAGCAATGCTTTAGCAGAGCGCGAATGTCTGTGTGGCAGCGAATGCAGTTCCAAGGGACAGTGAAAACCAGCTAGAGCTTTCAGTGCTGGCAGCTTTCCTGTGGGCGCAATCTCTGGACGTTTCCAATTTGGCAGCCGGGCTCTGCCAGAGAGAGATACAGAGTGTTGCCCCCATTACGAAGCAATGCTTTAGCAGAGCGCGAATGTCTGTGTGGCAGCGAATGCAGTTCCAAGGGACAGTGAAAACCAGCTAGAGCTTTCAGTGCTGGCAGCTTTCCTGTGGGCGCAATCTCTGGACGTTTCCAATTTGGCAGCCGGGCTCTGCCAGAGAGAGATACAGAGTGTTGCCCCATTAGGAAGCAATGCTTTAGCAGAGCGCGAATGTCTTTGTGGCAGCGAATGCAGTTCCAAGGGACAGTGAAAACCAGCTAGAGCTTTCAGTGCTGGCAGCTTTCCTGTGGGCGCAATCTCTGGACGTTTCCAATTTGGCAGCCGGGCTCTGCCAGAGAGAGATACAGAGTGTTGCCCAATTACCAAGTTAAGCTTTAGCAGAGCGCAATGTCTGTGTGGCAGCGAATGCAGTTCCAAGGGACAGTGAAAACCAGCTAGAGCTTTCAGTGCTGGCAGCTTTCCTGTGGGCGCAATCTCTGGACGTTTCCAATTTGGCAGCCGGGCTCTGCCAGAGAGAGATACAGAGTGTTGCCCCATTAGGAAGCAATGCTTTAGCAGAGCGCGAATGTCTGTGTGGCAGCGAATGCAGTTCCAAGGGACAGTGAAAACCAGCTAGAGCTTTCAGTGCTGGCAGCTTTCCTGTGGGCGCAATCTCTGGACGTTTCCAATTTGGCAGCCGGGCTCTGCCAGAGAGAGATACAGAGTGTTGCCCCATTACGAAGCAATGCTTTAGCAGAGCGCGAATGTCTGTGTGGCAGCGAATGCAGTTCCAAGGGACAGTGAAAACCAGCTAGAGCTTTCAGTGCTGGCAGCTTTCCTGTGGGCGCAATGTCTGGACGTTTCCAATTTGGCAGCCGGACTCTGCCAGAGAGAGATACAGAGTGTTGCCCCATTACGAAGCAATGCTTTAGCAGAGCGCGAATGTCTGTGTGGCAGCGAATGCAGTTCCAAGGGGACAGTGAAAACCAGCTAGAGCTTTCAGTGCTGGCAGCTTTCCTGTGGGCGCAATGTCTGGACGTTTCCAATTTGGCAGCCGGGCTCTGCCAGAGAGAGATACAGAGTGTTGCCCCATTACGAAGCAATGCTTTAGCAGAGCGCGAATGTCTGTGTGGCAGCGAATGCAGTTCCAAGGGACAGTGAAACCAGCCAGAGCTTTCAGTGCTGGCAGCTTTCCTGTGGGCGCAATCTCTGGACGTTTCCAATTTGGCAGCCGGGCTCTGCCAGAGAGAGATACAGAGTGTTGCCCATTACGAAGCAATGCTTTAGCAGAGCACGAATGTCTGTGTGGCAGCGAATGCAGTTCAAGGGGACAGTGAAAACCAGCTAGAGCTTTCAGTGCTGGCAGCTTTCCTGTGGGCGCAATCTCTGGACGTTTCCAATTTGGCAGCCGGGCTCTGCCAGAGAGAGATACAGAGTGTTGCCCCATTACGAAGCAATGCTTTAGCAGAGCGCGAATGTCTGTGTGGCAGCGAATGCAGTTCCAAGGGACAGTGAAAACCAGCTAGAGCTTTCAGTGCTGGCAGCTTTCCTGTGGGCGCAATCTCTGGACGTTTCCAATTTGGCAGCCGGGCTCTGCCAGAGAGAGATACAGAGTGTTGCCCCATTACGAAGCAATGCTTTAGCAGAGCGCGAATGTCTGTGTGGCAGCGAATGCAGTTCCAAGGGACAGTGAAAACCAGCTAGAGCTTTCAGTGCTGGCAGCTTTCCTGTGGGCGCAATGTCTGGACGTTTCCAATTTGGCAGCCGGGCTCTGCCAGAGAGAGATACAGAGTGTTGCCCCATTACGAAGCAATGCTTTAGCAGAGCGCGAATGTCTGTGTGGCAGCGAATGCAGTTCCAAGGGACAGTGAAAACCAGCTAGAGCTTTCAGTGCTGGCAGCTTTCCTGTGGGCGCAATCTCTGGACGTTTCCAATTTGGCAGCCGGGCTCTGCCAGAGAGAGATACAGAGTGTTGCCCCATTAGGAAGCAATGCTTTAGCAGAGCGCGAATGTCTGTGTGGCAGCGAATGCAGTTCCAAGGGACAGTGAAAACCAGCTAGAGCTTTCAGTGCTGGCAGCTTTCCTGTGGGCGCAATGTCTGGACGTTTCCAATTTGGCAGCCGGGCTCTGCCAGAGAGAGATACAGAGCGTTGCCCCATTACGAAGCAATGCTTTAGCAGAGCGCGAATGTCTGTGTGGCAGCGAATGCAGTTCCAAGGGACAGTGAAAACCAGCTAGAGCTTTCAGTGCTGGCAGCTTTCTGTGGGCGCAATCTCTGGACGTTTCCAATTTGGCAGCCGGGCTCTGCCAGAGAGAGATACAGAGTGTTGCCCCATTACGAAGCAATGCTTTAGCAGAGCGCGAATGTCTGTGTGGCAGCGAATGCAGTTCCAAGGGACAGTGAAAACCAGCTAGAGCTTTCAGTGCTGGCAGCTTTCCTGTGGGCGCAATGTCTGGACGTTTCCAATTTGGCAGCCGGGCTCTGCAGAGAGAGATACAGAGCGTTGCCCCATTACGAAGCAATGCTTTAGCAGAGCGCGAATGTCTGTGTGGCAGCGAATGCAGTTCCATAGGGACAGTGAAAACCAGCCAGAGCTTTCAGTGCTGGCAGCTTTCCTGTGGGCGCAATCTCTGGACGTTTCCAATTTGGCAGCCGGGCTCTGCAGAGAGAGATACAGAGTGTTGCCCCATTACGAAGCAATGCTTTAGCAGAGCACGAATGTCTGTGTGGGCAGCGAATGCAGTTCCAAGGGACAGTGAAAACCAGCTAGAGCTTTCAGTGCTGGCAGCTTTCCTGTGGGCGCAATCTCTGGACGTTTCCAATTTGGCAGCCGGGCTCTGCCAGAGAGAGATACAGAGTGTTGCCCCATTACGAAGCAATGCTTTAGCAGAGCGCGAATGTCTGTGTGGCAGCGAATGCAGTTCCAAGGGACAGTGAAAACCCAGCTAGAGCTTTCAGTGCTGGCAGCTTTCCTGTGGGCGCAATGTCTGGACGTTTCCAATTTGGCAGCCGGGCTCTGCCAGAGAGAGATACAGAGTGTTGCCCCATTACGAAGCAATGCTTTAGCAGAGCGCGAATGTCTGTGTGGCAGCGAATGCAGTTCCAAGGGACAGTGAAAACCAGCTAGAGCTTTCAGTGCTGGCAGCTTTCCTGTGGGCGCAATGTCTGGACGTTTCCAATTTGGCAGCCGGGCTCTGCCAGAGAGAGATACAGAGTGTTGCCCCATTACGAAGCAATGCTTTAGCAGAGCGCGAATGTCTGTGTGGCAGCGAATGCAGTTCCAAGGGACAGTGAAAACCAGCTAGAGCTTTCAGTGCTGGCAGCTTTCCTGTGGGCGCAATCTCTGGACGTTTCCAATTTGGCAGCCGGGCTCTGCAGAGAGAGATACAGAGTGTTGCCCCATTAGGAAGCAATGCTTTAGCAGAGCGCGAATGTCTGTGTGGCAGCGAATGCAGTTCCAAGGGGACAGTGAAAACCAGCTAGAGCTTTCAGTGCTGGCAGCTTTCCTGTGGGCGCAATGTCTGGACGTTTCCAATTTGGCAGCCGGGCTCTGCCAGAGAGAGATACAGAGCGTTGCCCCATTACGAAGCAATGCTTTAGCAGAGCGCGAATGTCTGTGTGGCAGCGAATGCAGTTCCAAGGGACAGTGAAAACCAGCTAGAGCTTTCAGTGCTGGCAGCTTTCCTGTGGGCGCAATCTCTGGACGTTTCCAATTTGGCAGCCGGGCTCTGCCAGAGAGAGATACAGAGCGTTGCCCCATTACGAAGCAATGCTTTAGCAGAGCGCGAATGTCTGTGTGGCAGCGAATGCAGTTCCAAGGGACAGTGAAAACCAGCTAGAGCTTTCAGTGCTGGCAGCTTTCCTGTGGGCGCAATGTCTGGACGTTTCCAATTTGGCAGCCGGGCTCTGCCAGAGAGAGATACAGAGTGTTGCCCCATTAGGAAGCAATGCTTTAGCAGAGCGCGAATGTCTGTGTGGCAGCGAATGCAGTTCCAAGGGACAGTGAAAACCAGCTAGAGCTTTCAGTGCTGGCAGCTTTCCTGTGGGCGCAATCTCTGGACGTTTCCAATTTGGCAGCCGGGCTCTGCCAGAGAGAGATACAGAGTGTTGCCCCATTACGAAGCAATGCTTTAGCAGAGCGCGAATGTCTGTGTGGCAGCGAATGCAGTTCCAAGGGACAGTGAAAACCAGCTAGAGCTTTCAGTGCTGGCAGCTTTCCTGTGGGCGCAATGTCTGGACGTTTCCAATTTGGCAGCCGGGCTCTGCCAGAGAGAGATACAGAGCGTTGCCCCATTACGAAGCAATGCTTTAGCAGAGCGCGAATTGTCTGTGTGGCAGCGAATGCAGTTCCAAGGGACAGTGAAAACCAGCTAGAGCTTTCAGTGCTGGCAGCTTTCCTGTGGGCGCAATCTCTGGACGTTTCCAATTTGGCAGCCGGGCTCTGCCAGAGAGAGATACAGAGTGTTGCCCCATTAGGAAGCAATGCTTTAGCAGAGCGCGAATGTCTGTGTGGCAGCGAATGCAGTTCCAAGGACAGTGAAAACCAGCTAGAGCTTTCAGTGCTGGCAGCTTTCCTGTGGGCGCAATGTCTGGACGTTTCCAATTTGGCAGCCGGGCTCTGCCAGAGAGAGATACAGAGTGTTGCCCCATTACGAAGCAATGCTTTAGCAGAGCGCGAATGTCTGTGTGGCAGCGAATGCAGTTCCAAGGGACAGTGAAAACCAGCTAGAGCTTTCAGTGCTGGCAGCTTTCCTGTGGGCGCAATCTCTGGACGTTTCCCAATTGGCAGCCGGGCTCTGCCAGAGAGAGATACAGAGTGTTGCCCCATTAGGAAGCAATGCTTTAGCAGAGCGCGAATGTCTTTGTGGCAGCGAATGCAGTTCCAAGGGACAGTGAAAACCAGCTAGAGCTTTCAGTGCTGGCAGCTTTCCTGTGGGCGCAATCTCTGGACGTTTCAATTTGGCAGCCGGGCTCTGCCAGAGAGAGATACAGAGTGTTGCCCAATTACCAAGTTAAGCTTTAGCAGAGCGCAAATGTCTGTGTGGCAGCGAATGCAGTTCCAAGGGACAGTGAAAACCAGCTAGAGCTTTCAGTGCTGGCAGCTTTCCTGTGGGCGCAATCTCTGGACGTTTCCAATTTGGCAGCCGGGCTCTGCCAGAGAGAGATACAGAGTGTTGCCCCATTAGGAAGCAATGCTTTAGCAGAGCGCGAATGTCTGTGTGGCAGCGAATGCAGTTCCAAGGGACAGTGAAAACCAGCTAGAGCTTTCAGTGCTGGCAGCTTTCCTGTGGGCGCAATCTCTGGACGTTTCCAATTTGGCAGCCGGCTCTGCCAGAGAGAGATACAGAGTGTTGCCCCATTACGAAGCAATGCTTTAGCAGAGCGCGAATGTCTGTGTGGCAGCGAATGCAGTTCCAAGGGACAGTGAAAACCAGCTAGAGCTTTCAGTGCTGGCAGCTTTCCTGTGGGCGCAATGTCTGGACGTTTCCAATTTGGCAGCCGGACTCTGCCAGAGAGAGATACAGAGTGTTGCCCCATTACGAAGCAATGCTTTAGCAGAGCGCGAATGTCTGTGTGGCAGCGAATGCAGTTCCAAGGGACAGTGAAAACCAGCTAGAGCTTTCAGTGCTGGCAGCTTTCCTGTGGGCGCAATGTCTGGACGTTTCCAATTTGGCAGCCGGGCTCTGCCAGAGAGAGATACAGAGTGTTGCCCATTACGAAGCAATGCTTTAGCAGAGCGCGAATGTCTGTGTGGCAGCGAATGCAGTTCCAAGGGACAGTGAAAACCAGCCAGAGCTTTCAGTGCTGGCAGCTTTCCTGTGGGCGCAATCTCTGGACGTTTCCAATTTGGCAGCCGGGCTCTGCCAGAGAGAGATACAGAGTGTTGCCCCATTACGAAGCAATGCTTTAGCAGAGCACGAATGTCTGTGTGGCAGCGAATGCAGTTCCAAGGGACAGTGAAAACCAGCTAGAGCTTTCAGTGCTGGCAGCTTTCCTGTGGGCGCAATCTCTGGACGTTTCCAATTTGGCAGCCGGGCTCTGCCAGAGAGAGATACAGAGTGTTGCCCCATTACGAAGCAATGCTTTAGCAGAGCGCGAATGTCTGTGTGGCAGCGAATGCAGTTCCAAGGGACAGTGAAAACCAGCTAGAGCTTTCAGTGCTGGCAGCTTTCCTGTGGGCGCAATCTCTGGACGTTTCCAATTTGGCAGCCGGGCTCTGCCAGAGAGAGATACAGAGTGTTGCCCCATTACGAAGCAATGCTTTAGCAGAGCGCGAATGTCTGTGTGGCAGCGAATGCAGTTCCAAGGGACAGTGAAAACCAGCTAGAGCTTTCAGTGCTGGCAGCTTTCCTGTGGGCGCAATGTCTGGACGTTTCCAATTGGCAGCCGGGCTCTGCCAGAGAGAGATACAGAGTGTTGCCCCATTACGAAGCAATGCTTTAGCAGAGCGCGAATGTCTGTGTGGCAGCGAATGCAGTTCCAAGGGACAGTGAAAACCAGCTAGAGCTTTCAGTGCTGGCAGCTTTCCTGTGGGCGCAATCTCTGGACGTTTCCAATTTGGCAGCCGGGCTCTGCCAGAGAGAGATACAGAGTGTTGCCCCATTAGGAAGCAATGCTTTAGCAGAGCGCGAATGTCTGTGTGGCAGCGAATGCAGTTCCAAGGGACAGTGAAAACCAGCTAGAGCTTTCAGTGCTGGCAGCTTTCCTGTGGGCGCAATGTCTGGACGTTTCCAATTTGGCAGCCGGGCTCTGCCAGAGAGAGATACAGAGCGTTGCCCCATTACGAAGCAATGCTTTAGCAGAGCGCGAATGTCTGTGTGGCAGCGAATGCAGTTCCAAGGGACAGTGAAAACCAGCTAGAGCTTTCAGTGCTGGCAGCTTTCCTGTGGGCGCAATCTCTGGACGTTTCCAATTTGGCAGCCGGGCTCTGCCAGAGAGAGATACAGAGCGTTGCCCCATTACGAAGCAATGCTTTAGCAGAGCGCGAATGTCTGTGTGGCAGCGAATGCAGTTCCAAGGGACAGTGAAAACCAGCTAGAGCTTTCAGTGCTGGCAGCTTTCCTGTGGGCGCAATGTCTGGACGTTTCCAATTTGGCAGCCGGGCTCTGCCAGAGAGAGATACAGAGTGTTGCCCCATTAGGAAGCAATGCTTTAGCAGAGCGCGAATGTCTGTGTGGCAGCGAATGCAGTTCCAAGGGACAGTGAAAACCAGCTAGAGCTTTCAGTGCTGGCAGCTTTCCTGTGGGCGCAATCTCTGGACGTTTCCAATTTGGCAGCCGGGCTCTGCCAGAGAGAGATACAGAGTGTTGCCCCATTACGAAGCAATGCTTTAGCAGAGCGCGAATGTCTGTGTGGCAGCGAATGCAGTTCCAAGGGACAGTGAAAACCAGCTAGAGCTTTCAGTGCTGGCAGCTTTCCTGTGGGCGCAATCTCTGGACGTTTCCAATTTGGCAGCCGGGCTCTGCCAGAGAGAGATACAGAGCGTTGCCCCATTACGAAGCAATGCTTTAGCAGAGCGCGAATGTCTGTGTGGCAGCGAATGCAGTTCCAAGGGACAGTGAAAACCAGCTAGAGCTTTCAGTGCTGGCAGCTTTCCTGTGGGCGCAATCTCTGGACGTTTCCAATTTGGCAGCCGGGCTCTGCCAGAGAGAGATACAGAGTGTTGCCCCATTAGGAAGCAATGCTTTAGCAGAGCGCGAATGTCTGTGTGGCAGCGAATGCAGTTCCAAGGGACAGTGAAAACCAGCTAGAGCTTTCAGTGCTGGCAGCTTTCCTGTGGGCGCAATGTCTGGACGTTTCCAATTTGGCAGCCGGGCTCTGCCAGAGAGAGATACAGAGTGTTGCCCCATTAGGAAGCAATGCTTTAGCAGAGCGCGAATGTCTGTGTGGCAGCGAATGCAGTTCCAAGGGACAGTGAAAACCAGCTAGAGCTTTCAGTGCTGGCAGCTTTCCTGTGGGCGCAATCTCTGGACGTTTCCAATTTGGCAGCCGGGCTCTGCCAGAGAGAGATACAGAGTGTTGCCCCATTACGAAGCAATGCTTTAGCAGAGCGCGAATGTCTGTGTGGCAGCGAATGCAGTTCCAAGGGACAGTGAAAACCAGCTAGAGCTTTCAGTGCTGGCAGCTTTCCTGTGGGCGCAATCTCTGGACGTTTCCAATTTGGCAGCCGGGCTCTGCCAGAGAGAGATACAGAGTGTTGCCCCATTACGAAGCAATGCTTTAGCAGAGCGCGAATGTCTGTGTGGCAGCGAATGCAGTTCCAAGGGACAGTGAAAACCAGCTAGAGCTTTCAGTGCTGGCAGCTTTCCTGTGGGCGCAATGTCTGGACGTTTCCAATTTGGCAGCCGGGCTCTGCCAGAGAGAGATACAGAGTGTTGCCCCATTACGAAGCAATGCTTTAGCAGAGCGCGAATGTCTGTGTGGCAGCGAATGCAGTTCCAAGGGACAGTGAAAACCAGCTAGAGCTTTCAGTGCTGGCAGCTTTCCTGTGGGCGCAATCTCTGGACGTTTCCAATTTGGCAGCCGGGCTCTGCCAGAGAGAGATACAGAGTGTTGCCCCATTAGGAAGCAATGCTTTAGCAGAGCGCGAATGTCTGTGTGGCAGCGAATGCAGTTCCAAGGGACAGTGAAAACCAGCTAGAGCTTTCAGTGCTGGCAGCTTTCCTGTGGGCGCAATGTCTGGACGTTTCCAATTTGGCAGCCGGGCTCTGCCAGAGAGAGATACAGAGCGTTGCCCCATTACGAAGCAATGCTTTAGCAGAGCGCGAATGTCTGTGTGGCAGCGAATGCAGTTCCAAGGGACAGTGAAAACCAGCTAGAGCTTTCAGTGCTGGCAGCTTTCCTGTGGGCGCAATCTCTGGACGTTTCCAATTTGGCAGCCGGGCTCTGCCAGAGAGAGATACAGAGCGTTGCCCCATTACGAAGCAATGCTTTAGCAGAGCGCGAATGTCTGTGTGGCAGCGAATGCAGTTCCAAGGGACAGTGAAAACCAGCTAGAGCTTTCAGTGCTGGCAGCTTTCCTGTGGGCGCAATGTCTGGACGTTTCCAATTTGGCAGCCGGGCTCTGCCAGAGAGAGATACAGAGTGTTGCCCCATTAGGAAGCAATGCTTTAGCAGAGCGCGAATGTCTGTGTGGCAGCGAATGCAGTTCCAAGGGACAGTGAAAACCAGCTAGAGCTTTCAGTGCTGGCAGCTTTCCTGTGGGCGCAATCTCTGGACGTTTCCAATTTGGCAGCCGGGCTCTGCCAGAGAGAGATACAGAGTGTTGCCCCATTACGAAGCAATGCTTTAGCAGAGCGCGAATGTCTGTGTGGCAGCGAATGCAGTTCCAAGGGACAGTGAAAACCAGCTAGAGCTTTCAGTGCTGGCAGCTTTCCTGTGGGCGCAATCTCTGGACGTTTCCAATTTGGCAGCCGGGCTCTGCCAGAGAGAGATACAGAGCGTTGCCCCATTACGAAGCAATGCTTTAGCAGAGCGCGAATGTCTGTGTGGCAGCGAATGCAGTTCCAAGGGACAGTGAAAACCAGCTAGAGCTTTCAGTGCTGGCAGCTTTCCTGTGGGCGCAATCTCTGGACGTTTCCAATTTGGCAGCCGGGCTCTGCCAGAGAGAGATACAGAGTGTTGCCCCATTAGGAAGCAATGCTTTAGCAGAGCGCGAATGTCTGTGTGGCAGCGAATGCAGTTCCAAGGGACAGTGAAAACCAGCTAGAGCTTTCAGTGCTGGCAGCTTTCCTGTGGGCGCAATGTCTGGACGTTTCCAATTTGGCAGCCGGGCTCTGCCAGAGAGAGATACAGAGTGTTGCCCCATTAGGAAGCAATGCTTTAGCAGAGCGCGAATGTCTGTGTGGCAGCGAATGCAGTTCCAAGGGACAGTGAAAACCAGCTAGAGCTTTCAGTGCTGGCAGCTTTCCTGTGGGCGCAATCTCTGGACGTTTCCAATTTGGCAGCCGGGCTCTGCCAGAGAGAGATACAGAGTGTTGCCCCATTACGAAGCAATGCTTTAGCAGAGCGCGAATGTCTGTGTGGCAGCGAATGCAGTTCCAAGGGACAGTGAAAACCAGCTAGAGCTTTCAGTGCTGGCAGCTTTCCTGTGGGCGCAATCTCTGGACGTTTCCAATTTGGCAGCCGGGCTCTGCCAGAGAGAGATACAGAGTGTTGCCCCATTAGGAAGCAATGCTTTAGCAGAGCGCGAATGTCTTTGTGGCAGCGAATGCAGTTCCAAGGGACAGTGAAAACCAGCTAGAGCTTTCAGTGCTGGCAGCTTTCCTGTGGGCGCAATCTCTGGACGTTTCCAATTTGGCAGCCGGGCTCTGCCAGAGAGAGATACAGAGTGTTGCCCAATTACCAAGTTAAGCTTTAGCAGAGCGCAAATGTCTGTGTGGCAGCGAATGCAGTTCCAAGGGACAGTGAAAACCAGCTAGAGCTTTCAGTGCTGGCAGCTTTCCTGTGGGCGCAATCTCTGGACGTTTCCAATTTGGCAGCCGGGCTCTGCCAGAGAGAGATACAGAGTGTTGCCCCATTAGGAAGCAATGCTTTAGCAGAGCGCGAATGTCTGTGTGGCAGCGAATGCAGTTCCAAGGGACAGTGAAAACCAGCTAGAGCTTTCAGTGCTGGCAGCTTTCCTGTGGGCGCAATCTCTGGACGTTTCCAATTTGGCAGCCGGGCTCTGCCAGAGAGAGATACAGAGTGTTGCCCCATTACGAAGCAATGCTTTAGCAGAGCGCGAATGTCTGTGTGGCAGCGAATGCAGTTCCAAGGGACAGTGAAAACCAGCTAGAGCTTTCAGTGCTGGCAGCTTTCCTGTGGGCGCAATGTCTGGACGTTTCCAATTTGGCAGCCGGACTCTGCCAGAGAGAGATACAGAGTGTTGCCCCATTACGAAGCAATGCTTTAGCAGAGCGCGAATGTCTGTGTGGCAGCGAATGCAGTTCCAAGGGACAGTGAAAACCAGCTAGAGCTTTCAGTGCTGGCAGCTTTCCTGTGGGCGCAATGTCTGGACGTTTCCAATTTGGCAGCCGGGCTCTGCCAGAGAGAGATACAGAGTGTTGCCCCATTACGAAGCAATGCTTTAGCAGAGCGCGAATGTCTGTGTGGCAGCGAATGCAGTTCCAAGGGACAGTGAAAACCAGCCAGAGCTTTCAGTGCTGGCAGCTTTCCTGTGGGCGCAATCTCTGGACGTTTCCAATTTGGCAGCCGGGCTCTGCCAGAGAGAGATACAGAGTGTTGCCCCATTACGAAGCAATGCTTTAGCAGAGCGCGAATGTCTGTGTGGCAGCGAATGCAGTTCCAAGGGACAGTGAAAACCAGCTAGAGCTTTCAGTGCTGGCAGCTTTCCTGTGGGCGCAATCTCTGGACGTTTCCAATTTGGCAGCCGGGCTCTGCCAGAGAGAGATACAGAGTGTTGCCCCATTAGGAAGCAATGCTTTAGCAGAGCGCGAATGTCTGTGTGGCAGCGATTGCAGTTCCAAGGGACAGTGAAAACCAGCTAGAGCTTTCAGTGCTGGCAGCTTTCCTGTGGGCGCAATGTCTGGACGTTTCCAATTTGGCAGCCGGGCTCTGCCAGAGAGAGATACAGAGCGTTGCCCCATTACGAAGCAATGCTTTAGCAGAGCGCGAATGTCTGTGTGGCAGCGAATGCAGTTCCAAGGGACAGTGAAAACCAGCTAGAGCTTTCAGTGCTGGCAGCTTTCCTGTGGGCGCAATCTCTGGACGTTTCCAATTTGGCAGCCGGGCTCTGCCAGAGAGAGATACAGAGCGTTGCCCCATTACGAAGCAATGCTTTAGCAGAGCGCGAATGTCTGTGTGGCAGCGAATGCAGTTCCAAGGGACAGTGAAAACCAGCTAGAGCTTTCAGTGCTGGCAGCTTTCCTGTGGGCGCAATGTCTGGACGTTTCCAATTTGGCAGCCGGGCTCTGCCAGAGAGAGATACAGAGTGTTGCCCCATTAGGAAGCAATGCTTTAGCAGAGCGCGAATGTCTGTGTGGCAGCGAATGCAGTTCCAAGGGACAGTGAAAACCAGCTAGAGCTTTCAGTGCTGGCAGCTTTCCTGTGGGCGCAATCTCTGGACGTTTCCAATTTGGCAGCCGGGCTCTGCCAGAGAGAGATACAGAGTGTTGCCCCATTACGAAGCAATGCTTTAGCAGAGCGCGAATGTCTGTGTGGCAGCGAATGCAGTTCCAAGGGACAGTGAAAACCAGCTAGAGCTTTCAGTGCTGGCAGCTTTCCTGTGGGCGCAATGTCTGGACGTTTCCAATTTGGCAGCCGGGCTCTGCCAGAGAGAGATACAGAGCGTTGCCCCATTACGAAGCAATGCTTTAGCAGAGCGCGAATGTCTGTGTGGCAGCGAATGCAGTTCCAAGGGACAGTGAAAACCAGCTAGAGCTTTCAGTGCTGGCAGCTTTCCTGTGGGCGCAATCTCTGGACGTTGCCAATTTGGCAGCCAGGCTCTGCCAGAGAGAGATACAGAGCGTTGCCCCATTACGAAGCAATGCTTTAGCAGAGCGCGAATGTCTGTGTGGCAGCGAATGCAGTTCCAAGGGACAGTGAAAACCAGCTAGAGCTTTCAGTGCTGGCAGCTTTCCTGTGGGCGCAATGTCTGGACGTTTCCAATTTGGCAGCCGGGCTCTGCCAGAGAGAGATACAGAGTGTTGCCCCATTAGGAAGCAATGCTTTAGCAGAGCGCGAATGTCTGTGTGGCAGCGAATGCAGTTCCAAGGGACAGTGAAAACCAGCTAGAGCTTTCAGTGCTGGCAGCTTTCCTGTGGGCGCAATGTCTGGACGTTTCCAATTTGGCAGCCGGGCTCTGCCAGAGAGAGATACAGAGTGTTGCCCCATTACGAAGCAATGCTTTAGCAGAGCGCGAATGTCTGTGTGGCAGCGAATGCAGTTCCAAGGGACAGTGAAAACCAGCTAGAGCTTTCAGTGCTGGCAGCTTTCCTGTGGGCGCAATGTCTGGACGTTTCCAATTTGGCAGCCGGGCTCTGCCAGAGAGAGATACAGAGTGTTGCCCCATTAGGAAGCAATGCTTTAGCAGAGCGCGAATGTCTGTGTGGCAGCGAATGCAGTTCCAAGGGACAGTGAAAACCAGCTAGAGCTTTCAGTGCTGGCAGCTTTCCTGTGGGCGCAATGTCTGGACGTTTCCAATTTGGCAGCCGGGCTCTGCCAGAGAGAGATACAGAGTGTTGCCCCATTACGAAGCAATGCTTTAGCAGAGCGCGAATGTCTGTGTGGCAGCGAATGCAGTTCCAAGGGACAGTGAAAACCAGCTAGAGCTTTCAGTGCTGGCAGCTTTCCTGTGGGCGCAATGTCTGGACGTTTCCAATTTGGCAGCCGGGCTCTGCCAGAGAGAGATACAGAGTGTTGCCCCATTACGAAGCAATGCTTTAGCAGAGCGCGAATGTCTGTGTGGCAGCGAATGCAGTTCCAAGGGACAGTGAAAACCAGCTAGAGCTTTCAGTGCTGGCAGCTTTCCTGTGGGCGCAATCTCTGGACGTTTCCAATTTGGCAGCCGGGCTCTGCCAGAGAGAGATACAGAGTGTTGCCCCATTACGAAGCAATGCTTTAGCAGAGCGCGAATGTCTGTGTGGCAGCGAATGCAGTTCCAAGGGACAGTGAAAACCAGCTAGAGCTTTCAGTGCTGGCAGCTTTCCTGTGGGCGCAATCTCTGGACGTTTCCAATTTGGCAGCCGGGCTCTGCCAGAGAGAGATACAGAGTGTTGCCCCATTACGAAGCAATGCTTTAGCAGAGCGCGAATGTCTGTGTGGCAGCGAATGCAGTTCCAAGGGACAGTGAAAACCAGCTAGAGCTTTCAGTGCTGGCAGCTTTCCTGTGGGCGCAATCTCTGGACGTTTCCAATTTGGCAGCCGGGCTCTGCCAGAGAGAGATACAGAGTGTTGCCCCATTACGAAGCAATGCTTTAGCAGAGCGCGAATGTCTGTGTGGCAGCGAATGCAGTTCCAAGGGACAGTGAAAACCAGCTAGAGCTTTCAGTGCTGGCAGCTTTCCTGTGGGCGCAATGTCTGGACGTTTCCAATTTGGCAGCCGGACTCTGCCAGAGAGAGATACAGAGTGTTGCCCCATTACGAAGCAATGCTTTAGCAGAGCGCGAATGTCTGTGTGGCAGCGAATGCAGTTCCAAGGGACAGTGAAAACCAGCTAGAGCTTTCAGTGCTGGCAGCTTTCCTGTGGGCGCAATCTCTGGACGTTTCCAATTTGGCAGCCGGGCTCTGCCAGAGAGAGATACAGAGCGTTGCCCCATTACGAAGCAATGCTTTAGCAGAGCGCGAATGTCTGTGTGGCAGCGAATGCAGTTCCAAGGGACAGTGAAAACCAGCTAGAGCTTTCAGTGCTGGCAGCTTTCCTGTGGGCGCAATGTCTGGACGTTTCCAATTTGGCAGCCGGGCTCTGCCAGAGAGAGATACAGAGTGTTGCCCCATTAGGAAGCAATGCTTTAGCAGAGCGCGAATGTCTGTGTGGCAGCGAATGCAGTTCCAAGGGACAGTGAAAACCAGCTAGAGCTTTCAGTGCTGGCAGCTTTCCTGTGGGCGCAATCTCTGGACGTTTCCAATTTGGCAGCCGGGCTCTGCCAGAGAGAGATACAGAGTGTTGCCCCATTACGAAGCAATGCTTTAGCAGAGCGCGAATGTCTGTGTGGCAGCGAATGCAGTTCCAAGGGACAGTGAAAACCAGCTAGAGCTTTCAGTGCTGGCAGCTTTCCTGTGGGCGCAATCTCTGGACGTTTCCAATTTGGCAGCCGGGCTCTGCCAGAGAGAGATACAGAGCGTTGCCCCATTACGAAGCAATGCTTTAGCAGAGCGCGAATGTCTGTGTGGCAGCGAATGCAGTTCCAAGGGACAGTGAAAACCAGCTAGAGCTTTCAGTGCTGGCAGCTTTCCTGTGGGCGCAATCTCTGGACGTTTCCAATTTGGCAGCCGGGCTCTGCCAGAGAGAGATACAGAGTGTTGCCTCATTACGAAGCAATGCTTTAGCAGAGCGCGAATGTCTGTGTGGCAGCGAATGCAGTTCCAAGGGACAGTGAAAACCAGCTAGAGCTTTCAGTGCTGGCAGCTTTCCTGTGGGCGCAATCTCTGGACGTTTCCAATTTGGCAGCCGGGCTCTGCCAGAGAGAGATACAGAGTGTTGCCCCATTACGAAGCAATGCTTTAGCAGAGCGCGAATGTCTGTGTGGCAGCGAATGCAGTTCCAAGGGACAGTGAAAACCAGCTAGAGCTTTCAGTGCTGGCAGCTTTCCTGTGGGCGCAATCTCTGGACGTTTCCAATTTGGCAGCCGGGCTCTGCCAGAGAGAGATACAGAGTGTTGCCCCATTACGAAGCAATGCTTTAGCAGAGCGCGAATGTCTGTGTGGCAGCGAATGCAGTTCCAAGGGACAGTGAAAACCAGCTAGAGCTTTCAGTGCTGGCAGCTTTCCTGTGGGCGCAATCTCTGGACGTTTCCAATTTGGCAGCCGGACTCTGCCAGAGAGAGATACAGAGTGTTGCCCCATTACGAAGCAATGCTTTAGCAGAGCGCGAATGTCTGTGTGGCAGCGCATGCAGTTCCAAGGGACAGTGAAAACCAGCTAGAGCTTTCAGTGCTGGCAGCTTTCCTGTGGGCGCAATGTCTGGACGTTTCCAATTTGGCAGCCGGGCTCTGCCAGAGAGAGATACAGAGTGTTGCCCCATTACGAAGCAATGCTTTAGCAGAGCGCGAATGTCTGTGTGGCAGCGAATGCAGTTCCAAGGGACAGTGAAAACCAGCTAGAGCTTTCAGTGCTGGCAGCTTTCCTGTGGGCGCAATGTCTGGACGTTTCCAATTTGGCAGCCGGGCTCTGCCAGAGAGAGATACAGAGTGTTGCCCCATTACGAAGCAATGCTTTAGCAGAGCGCGAATGTCTGTGTGGCAGCGAATGCAGTTCCAAGGGACAGTGAAAACCAGCTAGAGCTTTCAGTGCTGGCAGCTTTCCTGTGGGCGCAATGTCTGGACGTTTCCAATTTGGCAGCCGGGCTCTGCCAGAGAGAGATACAGAGTGTTGCCCCATTACGAAGCAATGCTTTAGCAGAGCGCGAATGTCTGTGTGGCAGCGAATGCAGTTCCAAGGGACAGTGAAAACCAGCTAGAGCTTTCAGTGCTGGCAGCTTTCCTGTGGGCGCAATCTCTGGACGTTTCCAATTTGGCAGCCGGGCTCTGCCAGAGAGAGATACAGAGTGTTGCCCCATTACGAAGCAATGCTTTAGCAGAGCGCGAATGTCTGTGTGGCAGCGAATGCAGTTCCAAGGGACAGTGAAAACCAGCTAGAGCTTTCAGTGCTGGCAGCTTTCCTGTGGGCGCAATCTCTGGACGTTTCCAGTTTGGCAGCCGGGCTCTGCCAGAGAGAGATACAGAGTGTTGCCCCATTACGAAGCAATGCTTTAGCAGAGCGCGAATGTCTGTGTGGCAGCGAATGCAGTTCCAAGGGACAGTGAAAACCAGCTAGAGCTTTCAGTGCTGGCAGCTTTCCTGTGGGCGCAATGTCTGGACGTTTCCAATTTGGCAGCCGGACTCTGCCAGAGAGAGATACAGAGTGTTGCCCCATTACGAAGCAATGCTTTAGCAGAGCGCGAATGTCTGTGTGGCAGCGAATGCAGTTCCAAGGGACAGTGAAAACCAGCTAGAGCTTTCAGTGCTGGCAGCTTTCCTGTGGGCGCAATCTCTGGACGTTTCCAATTTGGCAGCCGGGCTCTGCTAGAGAGAGATACAGAGTGTTGCCCCATTAGGAAGCAATGCTTTAGCAGAGCGCGAATGTCTGTGTGGCAGCGAATGCAGTTCCAAGGGACAGTGAAAACCAGCTAGAGCTTTCAGTGCTGGCAGCTTTCCTGTGGGCGCAATGTCTGGACGTTTCCAATTTGGCAGCCGGGCTCTGCCAGAGAGAGATACAGAGTGTTGCCCCATTACGAAGCAATGCTTTAGCAGAGCGCGAATGTCTGTGTGGCAGCGAATGCAGTTCCAAGGGACAGTGAAAACCAGCTAGAGCTTTCAGTGCTGGCAGCTTTCCTGTGGGCGCAATCTCTGGACGTTTCCAATTTGGCAGCCGGGCTCTGCCAGAGAGAGATACAGAGTGTTGCCCCATTACGAAGCAATGCTTTAGCAGAGCGCGAATGTCTGTGTGGCAGCGAATGCAGTTCCAAGGGACAGTGAAAACCAGCTAGAGCTTTCAGTGCTGGCAGCTTTCCTGTGGGCGCAATCTCTGGACGTTTCCAATTTGGCAGCCGGGCTCTGCCAGAGAGAGATAAGAGCGTTGCCCCATTACGAAGCAATGCTTTAGCAGAGCGCGAATGTCTGTGTGGCAGCGAATGCAGTTCCAAGGGACAGTGAAAACCAGCTAGAGCTTTCAGTGCTGGCAGCTTTCCTGTGGGCGCAATCTCTGGACGTTTCCAATTTGGCAGCCGGGCTCTGCCAGAGAGAGATACAGAGTGTTGCCCCATTAGGAAGCAATGCTTTAGCAGAGCGCGAATGTCTGTGTGGCAGCGAATGCAGTTCCAAGGGACAGTGAAAACCAGCTAGAGCTTTCAGTGCTGGCAGCTTTCCTGTGGGCGCAATGTCTGGACGTTTCCAATTTGGCAGCCGGGCTCTGCCAGAGAGAGATACAGAGTGTTGCCCCATTACGAAGCAATGCTTTAGCAGAGCGCGAATGTCTGTGTGGCAGCGAATGCAGTTCCAAGGGACAGTGAAAACCAGCTAGAGCTTTCAGTGCTGGCAGCTTTCCTGTGGGCGCAATGTCTGGACGTTTCCAATTTGGCAGCCGGGCTCTGCCAGAGAGAGATACAGAGTGTTGCCCCATTACGAAGCAATGCTTTAGCAGAGCGCGAATGTCTGTGTGGCAGCGAATGCAGTTCCAAGGGACAGTGAAAACCAGCTAGAGCTTTCAGTGCTGGCAGCTTTCCTGTGGGCGCAATGTCTGGACGTTTCCAATTTGGCAGCCGGGCTCTGCCAGAGAGAGATACAGAGTGTTGCCCCATTACGAAGCAATGCTTTAGCAGAGCGCGAATGTCTGTGTGGCAGCGAATGCAGTTCCAAGGGACAGTGAAAACCAGCTAGAGCTTTCAGTGCTGGCAGCTTTCCTGTGGGCGCAATCTCTGGACGTTTCCAATTTGGCAGCCGGGCTCTGCCAGAGAGAGATACAGAGTGTTGCCCCATTACGAAGCAATGCTTTAGCAGAGCGCGAATGTCTGTGTGGCAGCGAATGCAGTTCCAAGGGACAGTGAAAACCAGCTAGAGCTTTCAGTGCTGGCAGCTTTCCTGTGGGCGCAATGTCTGGACGTTTCCAATTTGGCAGCCGGGCTCTGCCAGAGAGAGATACAGAGTGTTGCCCCATTACGAAGCAATGCTTTAGCAGAGCGCGAATGTCTGTGTGGCAGCGAATGCAGTTCCAAGGGACAGTGAAAACCAGCTAGAGCTTTCAGTGCTGGCAGCTTTCCTGTGGGCGCAATCTCTGGACGTTTCCAATTTGGCAGCCGGGCTCTGCCAGAGAGAGATACAGAGCGTTGCCCCATTACGAAGCAATGCTTTAGCAGAGCGCGAATGTCTGTGTGGCAGCGAATGCAGTTCCAAGGGACAGTGAAAACCAGCTAGAGCTTTCAGTGCTGGCAGCTTTCCTGTGGGCGCAATCTCTGGACGTTTCCAATTTGGCAGCCGGGCTCTGCCAGAGAGAGATACAGAGTGTTGCCCCATTAGGAAGCAATGCTTTAGCAGAGCGCGAATGTCTTTGTGGCAGCGAATGCAGTTCCAAGGGACAGTGAAAACCAGCTAGAGCTTTCAGTGCTGGCAGCTTTCCTGTGGGCGCAATCTCTGGACGTTTCCAATTTGGCAGCCGGGCTCTGCCAGAGAGAGATACAGAGTGTTGCCCAATTACCAAGTTAAGCTTTAGCAGAGCGCAAATGTCTGTGTGGCAGCGAATGCAGTTCCAAGGGACAGTGAAAACCAGCTAGAGCTTTCAGTGCTGGCAGCTTTCCTGTGGGCGCAATCTCTGGACGTTTCCAATTTGGCAGCCGGGCTCTGCCAGAGAGAGATACAGAGTGTTGCCCCATTAGGAAGCAATGCTTTAGCAGAGCGCGAATGTCTGTGTGGCAGCGAATGCAGTTCCAAGGGACAGTGAAAACCAGCTAGAGCTTTCAGTGCTGGCAGCTTTCCTGTGGGCGCAATCTCTGGACGTTTCCAATTTGGCAGCCGGGCTCTGCCAGAGAGAGATACAGAGTGTTGCCCCATTACGAAGCAATGCTTTAGCAGAGCGCGAATGTCTGTGTGGCAGCGAATGCAGTTCCAAGGGACAGTGAAAACCAGCTAGAGCTTTCAGTGCTGGCAGCTTTCCTGTGGGCGCAATGTCTGGACGTTTCCAATTTGGCAGCCGGACTCTGCCAGAGAGAGATACAGAGTGTTGCCCCATTACGAAGCAATGCTTTAGCAGAGCGCGAATGTCTGTGTGGCAGCGAATGCAGTTCCAAGGGACAGTGAAAACCAGCTAGAGCTTTCAGTGCTGGCAGCTTTCCTGTGGGCGCAATGTCTGGACGTTTCCAATTTGGCAGCCGGGCTCTGCCAGAGAGAGATACAGAGTGTTGCCCCATTACGAAGCAATGCTTTAGCAGAGCGCGAATGTCTGTGTGGCAGCGAATGCAGTTCCAAGGGACAGTGAAAACCAGCCAGAGCTTTCAGTGCTGGCAGCTTTCCTGTGGGCGCAATCTCTGGACGTTTCCAATTTGGCAGCCGGGCTCTGCCAGAGAGAGATACAGAGTGTTGCCCCATTACGAAGCAATGCTTTAGCAGAGCACGAATGTCTGTGTGGCAGCGAATGCAGTTCCAAGGGACAGTGAAAACCAGCTAGAGCTTTCAGTGCTGGCAGCTTTCCTGTGGGCGCAATCTCTGGACGTTTCCAATTTGGCAGCCGGGCTCTGCCAGAGAGAGATACAGAGTGTTGCCCCATTACGAAGCAATGCTTTAGCAGAGCGCGAATGTCTGTGTGGCAGCGAATGCAGTTCCAAGGGACAGTGAAAACCAGCTAGAGCTTTCAGTGCTGGCAGCTTTCCTGTGGGCGCAATCTCTGGACGTTTCCAATTTGGCAGCCGGGCTCTGCCAGAGAGAGATACAGAGTGTTGCCCCATTACGAAGCAATGCTTTAGCAGAGCGCGAATGTCTGTGTGGCAGCGAATGCAGTTCCAAGGGACAGTGAAAACCAGCTAGAGCTTTCAGTGCTGGCAGCTTTCCTGTGGGCGCAATGTCTGGACGTTTCCAATTTGGCAGCCGGGCTCTGCCAGAGAGAGATACAGAGTGTTGCCCCATTACGAAGCAATGCTTTAGCAGAGCGCGAATGTCTGTGTGGCAGCGAATGCAGTTCCAAGGGACAGTGAAAACCAGCTAGAGCTTTCAGTGCTGGCAGCTTTCCTGTGGGCGCAATCTCTGGACGTTTCCAATTTGGCAGCCGGGCTCTGCCAGAGAGAGATACAGAGTGTTGCCCCATTACGAAGCAATGCTTTAGCAGAGCGCGAATGTCTGTGTGGCAGCGAATGCAGTTCCAAGGGACAGTGAAAACCAGCTAGAGCTTTCAGTGCTGGCAGCTTTCCTGTGGGCGCAATCTCTGGACGTTTCCAATTTGGCAGCCGGGCTCTGCCAGAGAGAGATACAGAGTGTTGCCCCATTACGAAGCAATGCTTTAGCAGAGCGCGAATGTCTGTGTGGCAGCGAATGCAGTTCCAAGGGACAGTGAAAACCAGCTAGAGCTTTCAGTGCTGGCAGCTTTCCTGTGGGCGCAATGTCTGGACGTTTCCAATTTGGCAGCCGGGCTCTGCCAGAGAGAGATACAGAGTGTTGCCCCATTACGAAGCAATGCTTTAGCAGAGCGCGAATGTCTGTGTGGCAGCGAATGCAGTTCCAAGGGACAGTGAAAACCAGCTAGAGCTTTCAGTGCTGGCAGCTTTCCTGTGGGCGCAATGTCTGGACGTTTCCAATTTGGCAGCCGGGCTCTGCCAGAGAGAGATACAGAGTGTTGCCCCATTACGAAGCAATGCTTTAGCAGAGCGCGAATGTCTGTGTGGCAGCGAATGCAGTTCCAAGGGACAGTGAAAACCAGCTAGAGCTTTCAGTGCTGGCAGCTTTCCTGTGGGCGCAATCTCTGGACGTTTCCAATTTGGCAGCCGGGCTCTGCCAGAGAGAGATACAGAGTGTTGCCCCATTAGGAAGCAATGCTTTAGCAGAGCGCGAATGTCTGTGTGGCAGCGAATGCAGTTCCAAGGGACAGTGAAAACCAGCTAGAGCTTTCAGTGCTGGCAGCTTTCCTGTGGGCGCAATGTCTGGACGTTTCCAATTTGGCAGCCGGACTCTGCCAGAGAGAGATACAGAGTGTTGCCCCATTACGAAGCAATGCTTTAGCAGAGCGCGAATGTCTGTGTGGCAGCGAATGCAGTTCCAAGGGACAGTGAAAACCAGCTAGAGCTTTCAGTGCTGGCAGCTTTCCTGTGGGCGCAATCTCTGGACATTTCCAATTTGGCAGCCGGGCTCTGCCAGAGAGAGATACAGAGTGTTGCCCCATTACGAAGCAATGCTTTAGCAGAGCGCGAATGTCTGTGTGGCAGCGAATGCAGTTCCAAGGGACAGTGAAAACCAGCTAGAGCTTTCAGTGCTGGCAGCTTTCCTGTGGGCGCAATGTCTGGACGTTTCCAATTTGGCAGCCGGGCTCTGCCAGAGAGAGATACAGAGTGTTGCCCCATTACGAAGCAATGCTTTAGCAGAGCGCGAATGTCTGTGTGGCAGCGAATGCAGTTCCAAGGGACAGTGAAAACCAGCTAGAGCTTTCAGTGCTGGCAGCTTTCCTGTGGGCGCAATGTCTGGACGTTTCCAATTTGGCAGGCGGGCTCTGCCAGAGAGAGATACAGAGTGTTGCCCCATTACGAAGCAATGCTTTAGCAGAGCGCGAATGTCTGTGTGGCAGCGAATGCAGTTCCAAGGGACAGTGAAAACCAGCTAGAGCTTTCAGTGCTGGCAGCTTTCCTGTGGGCGCAATGTCTGGACGTTTCCAATTTGGCAGCCGGGCTCTGCCAGAGAGAGATACAGAGTGTTGCCCCATTACGAAGCAATGCTTTAGCAGAGCGCGAATGTCTGTGTGGCAGCGAATGCAGTTCCAAGGGACAGTGAAAACCAGCTAGAGCTTTCAGTGCTGGCAGCTTTCCTGTGGGCGCAATGTCTGGACGTTTCCAATTTGGCAGCCGGGCTCTGCTAGAGAGAGATACAGAGTGTTGCCCCATTACGAAGCAATGCTTTAGCAGAGCGCGAATGTCTGTGTGGCAGCGAATGCACTTCCAAGGGACAGTGAAAACCAGCTAGAGCTTTCAGTGCTGGCAGCTTTCCTGTGGGCGCAATCTCTGGACGTTTCCAATTTGGCAGCCGGGCTCTGCCAGAGAGAGATACAGAGTGTTGCCCCATTACGAAGCAATGCTTTAGCAGAGCGCGAATGTCTGTGTGGCAGCGAATGCAGTTCCAAGGGACAGTGAAAACCAGCTAGAGCTTTCAGTGCTGGCAGCTTTCCTGTGGGCGCAATGTCTGGACGTTTCCAATTTGGCAGCCGGGCTCTGCCAGAGAGAGATACAGAGTGTTGCCCCATTACGAAGCAATGCTTTAGCAGAGCGCGAATGTCTGTGTGGCAGCGAATGCAGTTCCAAGGGACAGTGAAAACCAGCTAGAGCTTTCAGTGCTGGCAGCTTTCCTGTGGGCGCAATCTCTGGACGTTTCCAATTTGGCAGCCGGGCTCTGCCAGAGAGAGATACAGAGCGTTGCCCCATTACGAAGCAATGCTTTAGCAGAGCGCGAATGTCTGTGTGGCAGCGAATGCAGTTCCAAGGGACAGTGAAAACCAGCTAGAGCTTTCAGTGCTGGCAGCTTTCCTGTGGGCGCAATCTCTGGACGTTTCCAATTTGGCAGCCGGGCTCTGCCAGAGAGAGATACAGAGTGTTGCCCCATTAGGAAGCAATGCTTTAGCAGAGCGCGAATGTCTGTGTGGCAGCGAATGCAGTTCCAAGGGACAGTGAAAACCAGCTAGAGCTTTCAGTGCTGGCAGCTTTCCTGTGGGCGCAATGTCTGGACGTTTCCAATTTGGCAGCCGGGCTCTGCCAGAGAGAGATACAGAGTGTTGCCCCATTACGAAGCAATGCTTTAGCAGAGCGCGAATGTCTGTGTGGCAGCGAATGCAGTTCCAAGGGACAGTGAAAACCAGCTAGAGCTTTCAGTGCTGGCAGCTTTCCTGTGGGCGCAATGTCTGGACGTTTCCAATTTGGCAGCCGGACTCTGCCAGAGAGAGATACAGAGTGTTGCCCCATTACGAAGCAATGCTTTAGCAGAGCGCGAATGTCTGTGTGGCAGCGAATGCAGTTCCAAGGGACAGTGAAAACCAGCTAGAGCTTTCAGTGCTGGCAGCTTTCCTGTGGGCGCAATGTCTGGACGTTTCCAATTTGGCAGCCGGGCTCTGCCAGAGAGAGATACAGAGTGTTGCCCCATTACGAAGCAATGCTTTAGCAGAGCGCGAATGTCTGTGTGGCAGCGAATGCAGTTCCAAGGGACAGTGAAAACCAGCTAGAGCTTTCAGTGCTGGCAGCTTTCCTGTGGGCGCAATCTCTGGACGTTTCCAATTTGGCAGCCGGGCTCTGCCAGAGAGAGATACAGAGTGTTGCCCCATTACGAAGCAATGCTTTAGCAGAGCGCGAATGTCTGTGTGGCAGCGAATGCAGTTCCAAGGGACAGTGAAAACCAGCTAGAGCTTTCAGTGCTGGCAGCTTTCCTGTGGGCGCAATCTCTGGACGTTTCCAATTTGGCAGCCGGGCTCTGCCAGAGAGAGATACAGAGTGTTGCCCCATTACGAAGCAATGCTTTAGCAGAGCGCGAATGTCTGTGTGGCAGCGAATGCAGTTCCAAGGGACAGTGAAAACCAGCTAGAGCTTTCAGTGCTGGCAGCTTTCCTGTGGGCGCAATGTCTGGACGTTTCCAATTTGGCAGCCGGGCTCTGCCAGAGAGAGATACAGAGTGTTGCCCCATTACGAAGCAATGCTTTAGCAGAGCGCGAATGTCTGTGTGGCAGCGAATGCAGTTCCAAGGGACAGTGAAAACCAGCTAGAGCTTTCAGTGCTGGCAGCTTTCCTGTGGGCGCAATCTCTGGACGTTTCCAATTTGGCAGCCGGGTTCTGCCAGAGAGAGATACAGAGTGTTGCCCCATTAGGAAGAAATGCTTTAGCAGAGCGCGAATGTCTGTGTGGCAGCGAATGCAGTTCCAAGGGACAGTGAAAACCAGCTAGAGCTTTCAGTGCTGGCAGCTTTCCTGTGGGCGCAATGTCTGGACGTTTCCAATTTGGCAGCCGGGCTCTGCCAGAGAGAGATACAGAGTGTTGCCCCATTACGAAGCAATGCTTTAGCAGAGCGCGAATGTCTGTGTGGCAGCGAATGCAGTTCCAAGGGACAGTGAAAACCAGCTAGAGCTTTCAGTGCTGGCAGCTTTCCTGTGGGCGCAATCTCTGGACGTTTCCAATTTGGCAGCCGGGCTCTGCCAGAGAGAGATACAGAGTGTTGCCCCATTACGAAGCAATGCTTTAGCAGAGCGCGAATGTCTGTGTGGCAGCGAATGCAGTTCCAAGGGACAGTGAAAACCAGCTAGAGCTTTCAGTGCTGGCAGCTTTCCTGTGGGCGCAATCTCTGGACGTTTCCAATTTGGCAGCCGGGCTCTGCCAGAGAGAGATACAGAGTGTTGCCCCATTACGAAGCAATGCTTTAGCAGAGCGCGAATGTCTGTGTGGCAGCGAATGCAGTTCCAAGGGACAGTGAAAACCAGCTAGAGCTTTCAGTGCTGGCAGCTTTCCTGTGGGCGCAATGTCTGGACGTTTCCAATTTGGCAGCCGGGCTCTGCCAGAGAGAGATACAGAGTGTTGCCCCATTACGAAGCAATGCTTTAGCAGAGCGCGAATGTCTGTGTGGCAGCGAATGCAGTTCCAAGGGACAGTGAAAACCAGCTAGAGCTTTCAGTGCTGGCAGCTTTCCTGTGGGCGCAATGTCTGGACGTTTCCAATTTGGCAGCCGGGCTCTGCCAGAGAGAGATACAGAGTGTTGCCCCATTACGAAGCAATGCTTTAGCAGAGCGCGAATGTCTGTGTGGCAGCGAATGCAGTTCCAAGGGACAGTGAAAACCAGCTAGAGCTTTCAGTGCTGGCAGCTTTCCTGTGGGCGCAATCTCTGGACGTTTCCAATTTGGCAGCCGGGCTCTGCCAGAGAGAGATACAGAGTGTTGCCCCATTAGGAAGCAATGCTTTAGCAGAGCGCGAATGTCTGTGTGGCAGCGAATGCAGTTCCAAGGGACAGTGAAAACCAGCTAGAGCTTTCAGTGCTGGCAGCTTTCCTGTGGGCGCAATGTCTGGACGTTTCCAATTTGGCAGCCGGACTCTGCCAGAGAGAGATACAGAGTGTTGCCCCATTACGAAGCAATGCTTTAGCAGAGCGCGAATGTCTGTGTGGCAGCGAATGCAGTTCCAAGGGACAGTGAAAACCAGCTAGAGCTTTCAGTGCTGGCAGCTTTCCTGTGGGCGCAATCTCTGGACATTTCCAATTTGGCAGCCGGGCTCTGCCAGAGAGAGATACAGAGTGTTGCCCCATTACGAAGCAATGCTTTAGCAGAGCGCGAATGTCTGTGTGGCAGCGAATGCAGTTCCAAGGGACAGTGAAAACCAGCTAGAGCTTTCAGTGCTGGCAGCTTTCCTGTGGGCGCAATGTCTGGACGTTTCCAATTTGGCAGCCGGGCTCTGCCAGAGAGAGATACAGAGTGTTGCCCCATTACGAAGCAATGCTTTAGCAGAGCGCGAATGTCTGTGTGGCAGCGAATGCAGTTCCAAGGGACAGTGAAAACCAGCTAGAGCTTTCAGTGCTGGCAGCTTTCCTGTGGGCGCAATGTCTGGACGTTTCCAATTTGGCAGCCGGGCTCTGCCAGAGAGAGATACAGAGTGTTGCCCCATTACGAAGCAATGCTTTAGCAGAGCGCGAATGTCTGTGTGGCAGCGAATGCAGTTCCAAGGGACAGTGAAAACCAGCTAGAGCTTTCAGTGCTGGCAGCTTTCCTGTGGGCGCAATCTCTGGACGTTTCCAATTTGGCAGCCGGGCTCTGCCAGAGAGAGATACAGAGTGTTGCCCCATTAGGAAGCAATGCTTTAGCAGAGCGCGAATGTCTGTGTGGCAGCGAATGCAGTTCCAAGGGACAGTGAAAACCAGCTAGAGCTTTCAGTGCTGGCAGCTTTCCTGTGGGCGCAATGTCTGGACGTTTCCAATTTGGCAGCCGGACTCTGCCAGAGAGAGATACAGAGTGTTGCCCCATTACGAAGCAATGCTTTAGCAGAGCGCGAATGTCTGTGTGGCAGCGAATGCAGTTCCAAGGGACAGTGAAAACCAGCTAGAGCTTTCAGTGCTGGCAGCTTTCCTGTGGGCGCAATCTCTGGACATTTCCAATTTGGCAGCCGGGCTCTGCCAGAGAGAGATACAGAGTGTTGCCCCATTACGAAGCAATGCTTTAGCAGAGCGCGAATGTCTGTGTGGCAGCGAATGCAGTTCCAAGGGACAGTGAAAACCAGCTAGAGCTTTCAGTGCTGGCAGCTTTCCTGTGGGCGCAATGTCTGGACGTTTCCAATTTGGCAGCCGGGCTCTGCCAGAGAGAGATACAGAGTGTTGCCCAATTACCAAGTTAAGCTTTAGCAGAGCGCGAATGTCTGTGTGGCAGCGAATGCAGTTCCAAGGGACAGTGAAAACCAGCTAGAGCTTTCAGTGCTGGCAGCTTTCCTGTGGGCGCAATGTCTGGACGTTTCCAATTTGGCAGCCGGGCTCTGCCAGAGAGAGATACAGAGTGTTGCCCCATTACGAAGCAATGCTTTAGCAGAGCGCGAATGTCTGTGTGGCAGCGAATGCAGTTCCAAGGGACAGTGAAAACCAGCTAGAGCTTTCAGTGCTGGCAGCTTTCCTGTGGGCGCAATCTCTGGACGTTTCCAATTTGGCAGCCGGGCTCTGCCAGAGAGAGATACAGAGCGTTGCCCCATTACGAAGCAATGCTTTAGCAGAGCGCGAATGTCTGTGTGGCAGCGAATGCAGTTCCAAGGGACAGTGAAAACCAGCTAGAGCTTTCAGTGCTGGCAGCTTTCCTGTGGGCGCAATCTCTGGACGTTTCCAATTTGGCAGCCGGGCTCTGCCAGAGAGAGATACAGAGTGTTGCCCCATTACGAAGCAATGCTTTAGCAGAGCGCGAATGTCTGTGTGGCAGCGAATGCAGTTCCAAGGGACAGTGAAAACCAGCTAGAGCTTTCAGTGCTGGCAGCTTTCCTGTGGGCGCAATCTCTGGACGTTTCCAATTTGGCAGCCGGGCTCTGCCAGAGAGAGATACAGAGTGTTGCCCCATTAGGAAGCAATGCTTTAGCAGAGCGCGAATGTCTGTGTGGCAGCGAATGCAGTTCCAAGGGACAGTGAAAACCAGCTAGAGCTTTCAGTGCTGGCAGCTTTCCTGTGGGCGCAATCTCTGGACGTTTCCAATTTGGCAGCCGGGCTCTGCCAGAGAGAGATACAGAGTGTTGCCCCATTACGAAGCAATGCTTTAGCAGAGCACGAATGTCTGTGTGGCAGCGAATGCAGTTCCAAGGGACAGTGAAAACCAGCTAGAGCTTTCAGTGCTGGCAGCTTTCCTGTGGGCGCAATCTCTGGACGTTTCCAATTTGGCAGCCGGGCTCTGCCAGAGAGAGATACAGAGTGTTGCCCCATTACGAAGCAATGCTTTAGCAGAGCGCGAATGTCTGTGTGGCAGCGAATGCAGTTCCAAGGGACAGTGAAAACCAGCTAGAGCTTTCAGTGCTGGCAGCTTTCCTGTGGGCGCAATGTCTGGACGTTTCCAATTTGGCAGCCGGGCTCTGCCAGAGAGAGATACAGAGTGTTGCCCCATTACGAAGCAATGCTTTAGCAGAGCGCGAATGTCTGTGTGGCAGCGAATGCAGTTCCAAGGGACAGTGAAAACCAGCTAGAGCTTTCAGTGCTGGCAGCTTTCCTGTGGGCGCAATGTCTGGACGTTTCCAATTTGGCAGCCGGGCTCTGCCAGAGAGAGATACAGAGTGTTGCCCCATTACGAAGCAATACTTTAGCAGAGCGCGAATGTCTGTGTGGCAGCGAATGCAGTTCCAAGGGACAGTGAAAACCAGCTAGAGCTTTCAGTGCTGGCAGCTTTCCTGTGGGCGCAATCTCTGGACGTTTCCAATTTGGCAGCCGGGCTCTGCCAGAGAGAGATACAGAGTGTTGCCCAATTACCAAGTTAAGCTTTAGCAGAGCGCAAATGTCTGTGTGGCAGCGAATGCAGTTCCAAGGGACAGTGAAAACCAGCTAGAGCTTTCAGTGCTGGCAGCTTTCCTGTGGGCGCAATCTCTGGACGTTTCCAATTTGGCAGCCGGGCTCTGCCAGAGAGAGATACAGAGTGTTGCCCCATTACGAAGCAATGCTTTAGCAGAGCGCGAATGTCTGTGTGGCAGCGAATGCAGTTCCAAGGGACAGTGAAAACCAGCTAGAGCTTTCAGTGCTGGCAGCTTTCCTGTGGGCGCAATCTCTGGACGTTTCCAATTTGGCAGCCGGGCTCTGCCAGAGAGAGATACAGAGTGTTGCCCCATTACGAAGCAATGCTTTAGCAGAGCGCGAATGTCTGTGTGGCAGCGAATGCAGTTCCAAGGGACAGTGAAAACCAGCTAGAGCTTTCAGTGCTGGCAGCTTTCCTGTGGGCGCAATCTCTGGACGTTTCCAATTTGGCAGCCGGGCTCTGCCAGAGAGAGATACAGAGTGTTGCCCCATTAGGAAGCAATGCTTTAGCAGAGCGCGAATGTCTGTGTGGCAGCGAATGCAGTTCCAAGGGACAGTGAAAACCAGCTAGAGCTTTCAGTGCTGGCAGCTTTCCTGTGGGCGCAATGTCTGGACGTTTCCAATTTGGCAGCCGGGCTCTGCCAGAGAGAGATACAGAGTGTTGCCCCATTACGAAGCAATGCTTTAGCAGAGCGCGAATGTCTGTGTGGCAGCGAATGCAGTTCCAAGGGACAGTGAAAACCAGCTAGAGCTTTCAGTGCTGGCAGCTTTCCTGTGGGCGCAATCTCTGGACATTTCCAATTTGGCAGCCGGGCTCTGCCAGAGAGAGATACAGAGTGTTGCCCCATTACGAAGCAATGCTTTAGCAGAGCGCGAATGTCTGTGTGGCAGCGAATGCAGTTCCAAGGGACAGTGAAAACCAGCTAGAGCTTTCAGTGCTGGCAGCTTTCCTGTGGGCGCAATGTCTGGACGTTTCCAATTTGGCAGCCGGGCTCTGCCAGAGAGAGATACAGAGTGTTGCCCCATTAGGAAGCAATGCTTTAGCAGAGCGCGAATGTCTGTGTGGCAGCGAATGCAGTTCCAAGGGACAGTGAAAACCAGCTAGAGCTTTCAGTGCTGGCAGCTTTCCTGTGGGCGCAATGTCTGGACGTTTCCAATTTGGCAGCCGGGCTCTGCCAGAGAGAGATACAGAGTGTTGCCCAATTACCAAGTTAAGCTTTAGCAGAGCGCGAATGTCTGTGTGGCAGCGAATGCAGTTCCAAGGGACAGTGAAAACCAGCTAGAGCTTTCAGTGCTGGCAGCTTTCCTGTGGGTGCAATGTCTGGACGTTTCCAATTTGGCAGCCGGGCTCTGCCAGAGAGAGATACAGAGTGTTGCCCCATTACGAAGCAATGCTTTAGCAGAGCGCGAATGTCTGTGTGGCAGCGAATGCAGTTCCAAGGGACAGTGAAAACCAGCTAGAGCTTTCAGTGCTGGCAGCTTTCCTGTGGGCGCAATCTCTGGACGTTTCCAATTTGGCAGCCGGGCTCTGCCAGAGAGAGATACAGAGTGTTGCCCCATTAGGAAGCAATGCTTTAGCAGAGCGCGAATGTCTGTGTGGCAGCGAATGCAGTTCCAAGGGACAGTGAAAACCAGCTAGAGCTTTCAGTGCTGGCAGCTTTCCTGTTTGTGCAATCTCTGGACGTTTCCAATTTGGCAGCTGGGCTCTGCCAGAGAGAGATACAGAGTGTTGCCCCATTACGAAGCAATGCTTTAGCAGAGCGCGAATGTCTGTGTGGCAGCGAATGCAGTTCCAAGGGACAGTGAAAACCAGCTAGAGCTTTCAGTGCTGGCAGCTTTCCTGTGGGCGCAATGTCTGGACGTTTCCAATTTGGCAGCCGGGCTCTGCCAGAGAGAGATACAGAGTGTTGCCCCATTACGAAGCAATGCTTTAGCAGAGCGCGAATGTCTGTGTGGCAGCGAATGCAGTTCCAAGGGACAGTGAAAACCAGCTAGAGCTTTCAGTGCTGGCAGCTTTCCTGTGGGCGCAATGTCTGGACGTTTCCAATTTGGCAGCCGGGCTCTGCCAGAGAGAGATACAGAGTGTTGCCCCATTACGAAGCAATGCTTTAGCAGAGATCGAATGTCTGTGTGGCAGCGAATGCAGTTCCAAGGGACAGTGAAAACCAGCTAGAGCTTTCAGTGCTGGCAGCTTTCCTGTGGGCGCAATGTCTGGACGTTTCCAATTTGGCAGCCGGGCTCTGCCAGAGAGAGATACAGAGTGTTGCCCCATTACGAAGCAATGCTTTAGCAGAGCGCGAATGTCTGTGTGGCAGCGAATGCAGTTCCAAGGGACAGTGAAAACCAGCTAGAGCTTTCAGTGCTGGCAGCTTTCCTGTGGGCGCAATCTCTGGACGTTTCCAATTTGGCAGCCGGGCTCTGCCAGAGAGAGATACAGAGTGTTGCCCCATTAGGAAGCAATGCTTTAGCAGAGCGCGAATGTCTGTGTGGCAGCGAATGCAGTTCCAAGGGACAGTGAAAACCAGCTAGAGCTTTCAGTGCTGGCAGCTTTCCTGTTTGCGCAATCTCTGGACGTTTCCAATTTGGCAGCTGGGCTCTGCCAGAGAGAGATACAGAGTGTTGCCCCATTACGAAGCAATGCTTTAGCAGAGCACGAATGTCTGTGTGGCAGCGAATGCAGTTCCAAGGGACAGTGAAAACCAGCTAGAGCTTTCAGTGCTGGCAGCTTTCCTGTGGGCGCAATGTCTGGACGTTTCCAATTTGGCAGCCGGGCTCTGCCAGAGAGAGATACAGAGTGTTGCCCCATTACGAAGCAATGCTTTAGCAGAGCGCGAATGTCTGTGTGGCAGCGAATGCAGTTCCAAGGGACAGTGAAAACCAGCTAGAGCTTTCAGTGCTGGCAGCTTTCCTGTTTGCGCAATCTCTGGACGTTTCCAATTTGGCAGCTGGGCTCTGCCAGAGAGAGATACAGAGTGTTGCCCCATTACGAAGCAATGCTTTAGCAGAGCGCGAATGTCTGTGTGGCAGCGAATGCAGTTCCAAGGGACAGTGAAAACCAGCTAGAGCTTTCAGTGCTGGCAGCTTTCCTGTGGGCGCAATGTCTGGACGTTTCCAATTTGGCAGCCGGGCTCTGCCAGAGAGAGATACAGAGTGTTGCCCCATTACGAAGCAATGCTTTAGCAGAGCGCGAATGTCTGTGTGGCAGCGAATGCAGTTCCAAGGGACAGTGAAAACCAGCTAGAGCTTTCAGTGCTGGCAGCTTTCCTGTGGGCGCAATGTCTGGACGTTTCCAATTTGGCAGCCGGGCTCTGCCAGAGAGAGATACAGAGTGTTGCCCCATTACGAAGCAATGCTTTAGCAGAGCGCGAATGTCTGTGTGGCAGCGAATGCAGTTCCAAGGGACAGTGAAAACCAGCTAGAGCTTTCAGTGCTGGCAGCTTTCCTGTGGGCGCAATGTCTGGACGTTTCCAATTTGGCAGCCGGGCTCTGCCAGAGAGAGATACAGAGTGTTGCCCCATTACGAAGCAATGCTTTAGCAGAGCGCGAATGTCTGTGTGGCAGCGAATGCAGTTCCAAGGGACAGTGAAAACCAGCTAGAGCTTTCAGTGCTGGCAGCTTTCCTGTGGGCGCAATGTCTGGATGTTTCCAATTTGGCAGCCGGGCTCTGCCAGAGAGAGATACAGAGTGTTGCCCAATTACCAAGTTAAGCTTTAGCAGAGCGCGAATGTCTGTGTGGCAGCGAATGCAGTTCCAAGGGACAGTGAAAACCAGCTAGAGCTTTCAGTGCTGGCAGCTTTCCTGTGGGAGCAATCTCTGGACGTTTCCAATTTGGCAGCCGGGCTCTGCCAGAGAGAGATACAGAGTGTTGCCCCATTACGAAGCAATGCTTTAGCAGAGCGCGAATGTCTGTGTGGCAGCGAATGCAGTTCCAAGGGACAGTGAAAACCAGCTAGAGCTTTCAGTGCTGGCAGCTTTCCTGTGGGCGCAATCTCTGGACGTTTCCAATTTGGCAGCCGGGCTCTGCCAGAGAGAGATACAGAGTGTTGCCCCATTACGAAGCAATGCTTTAGCAGAGCGCGAATGTCTGTGTGGCAGCGAATGCAGTTCCAAGGGACAGTGAAAACCAGCTAGAGCTTTCAGTGCTGGCAGCTTTCCTGTGGGCGCAATGTCTGGACGTTTCCAATTTGGCAGCCGGGCTCTGCCAGAGAGAGATACAGAGTGTTGCCCAATTACCAAGTTAAGCTTTAGCAGAGCGCGCATGTCTGTGTGGCAGCGAATGCAGTTCCAAGGGACAGTGAAAACCAGCTAGAGCTTTCAGTGCTGGCAGCTTTCCTGTGGGCGCAATGTCTGGACGTTTCCAATTTGGCAGCCGGGCTCTGCCAGAGAGAGATACAGAGTGTTGCCCCATTACGAAGCAATGTTTTAGCAGAGCGCGAATGTCTGTGTGGCAGCGAATGCAGTTCCAAGGGACAGTGAAAACCAGCTAGAGCTTTCAGTGCTGGCAGCTTTCCTGTGGGAGCAATCTCTGGACGTTTCCAATTTGGCAGCCGGGCTCTGCCAGAGAGAGATACAGAGTGTTGCCCCATTAGGAAGCAATGCTTTAGCAGAGCGCGAATGTCTGTGTGGCAGCGAATGCAGTTCCAAGGGACAGTGAAAACCAGCTAGAGCTTTCAGTGCTGGCAGCTTTCCTGTGGGCGCAATGTCTGGACGTTTCCAATTTGGCAGCCGGGCTCTGCCAGAGAGAGATACAGAGTGTTGCCCCATTACGAAGCAATGCTTTAGCAGAGCGCGAATGTCTGTGTGGCAGCGAATGCAGTTCCAAGGGACAGTGAAAACCAGCTAGAGCTTTCAGTGCTGGCAGCTTTCCTGTGGGCGCAATGTCTGGACGTTTCCAATTTGGCAGCCGGGCTCTGCCAGAGAGAGATACAGAGTGTTGCCCAATTACCAAGTTAAGCTTTAGCAGAGCGCGAATGTCTGTGTGGCAGCGAATGCAGTTCCAAGGGACAGTGAAAACCAGCTAGAGCTTTCAGTGCTGGCAGCTTTCCTGTGGGCGCAATCTCTGGACGTTTCCAATTTGGCAGCCGGGCTCTGCCAGAGAGAGATACAGAGTGTTGCCCCATTACGAAGCAATGCTTTAGCAGAGCGCGAATGTCTGTGTGGCAGCGAATGCAGTTCCAAGGGACAGTGAAAACCAGCTAGAGCTTTCAGTGCTGGCAGCTTTCCTGTGGGCGCAATCTCTGGACGTTTCCAATTTGGCAGCCGGGCTCTGCCAGAGAGAGATACAGAGTGTTGCCCCATTACGAAGCAATGCTTTAGCAGACGCGAATGTCTGTGTGGCAGCGAATGCAGTTCCAAGGGACAGTGAAAACCAGCTAGAGCTTTCAGTGCTGGCAGCTTTCCTGTGGGCGCAATGTCTGGACGTTTCCAATTTGGCAGCCGGGCTCTGCCAGAGAGAGATACAGAGTGTTGCCCAATTACCAAGTTAAGCTTTAGCAGAGCGCGAATGTCTGTGTGGCAGCGAATGCAGTTCCAAGGGACAGTGAAAACCAGCTAGAGCTTTCAGTGCTGGCAGCTTTCCTGTTTGCGCAATCTCTGGACGTTTCCAATTTGGCAGCTGGGCTCTGCCAGAGAGAGATACAGAGTGTTGCCCCATTACGAAGCAATGCTTTAGCAGAGCACGAATGTCTGTGTGGCAGCGAATGCAGTTCCAAGGGACAGTGAAAACCAGCTAGAGCTTTCAGTGCTGGCAGCTTTCCTGTGGGCGCAATGTCTGGACGTTTCCAATTTGGCAGCCGGGCTCTGCCAGAGAGAGATACAGAGTGTTGCCCCATTACGAAGCAATGCTTTAGCAGAGCGCGAATGTCTGTGTGGCAGCGAATGCAGTTCCAAGGGACAGTGAAAACCAGCTAGAGCTTTCAGTGCTGGCAGCTTTCCTGTTTGCGCAATCTCTGGACGTTTCCAATTTGGCAGCTGGGCTCTACCAGAGAGAGATACAGAGTGTTGCCCCATTACGAAGCAATGCTTTAGCAGAGCGCGAATGTCTGTGTGGCAGCGAATGCAGTTCCAAGGGACAGTGAAAACCAGCTAGAGCTTTCAGTGCTGGCAGCTTTCCTGTGGGCGCAATCTCTGGACGTTTCCAATTTGGCAGCCGGGCTCTGCCAGAGAGAGATACAGAGTGTTGCCCCATTACGAAGCAATGCTTTAGCAGAGCGCGAATGTCTGTGTGGCAGCGAATGCAGTTCCAAGGGACAGTGAAAACCAGCTAGAGCTTTCAGTGCTGGCAGCTTTCCTGTGGGCGCAATGTCTGGACGTTTCCAATTTGGCAGCCGGGCTCTGCCAGAGAGAGATACAGAGTGTTGCCCCATTACGAAGCAATGCTTTAGCAGAGCGCGAATGTCTGTGTGGCAGCGAATGCAGTTCCAAGGGACAGTGAAAACCAGCTAGAGCTTTCAGTGCTGGCAGCTTTCCTGTGGGCGCAATGTCTGGACGTTTCCAATTTGGCAGCCGGGCTCTGCCAGAGAGAGATACAGAGTGTTGCCCCATTACGAAGCAATGCTTTAGCAGAGCGCGAATGTCTGTGTGGCAGCGAATGCAGTTCCAAGGGACAGTGAAAACCAGCTAGAGCTTTCAGTGCTGGCAGCTTTCCTGTGGGCGCAATCTCTGGACGTTTCCAATTTGGCAGCCGGGCTCTGCCAGAGAGAGATACAGAGTGTTGCCCCATTACGAAGCAATGCTTTAGCAGAGCGCGAATGTCTGTGTGGCAGCGAATGCAGTTCCAAGGGACAGTGAAAACCAGCTAGAGCTTTCAGTGCTGGCAGCTTTCCTGTGGGCGCAATGTCTGGACGTTTCCAATTTGGCAGCCGGGCTCTGCCAGAGAGAGATACAGAGTGTTGCCCCATTAGGAAGCAATGCTTTAGCAGAGCGCGAATGTCTGTGTGGCAGCGAATGCAGTTCCAAGGGACAGTGAAAACCAGCTAGAGCTTTCAGTGCTGGCAGCTTTCCTGTGGGCGCAATCTCCGGACGTTTCCAATTTGGCAGCCGGGCTCTGCCAGAGAGAGATACAGAGTGTTGCCCCATTACGAAGCAATGCTTTAGCAGAGCGCGAATGTCTGTGTGGCAGCGAATGCAGTTCCAAGGGACAGTGAAAACCAGCTAGAGCTTTCAGTGCTGGCAGCTTTCCTGTGGGCGCAATGTCTGGACGTTTCCAATTTGGCAGCCGGGCTCTGCCAGAGAGAGATACAGAGTGTTGCCCCATTACGAAGCAATGCTTTAGCAGAGCGCGAATGTCTGTGTGGCAGCGAATGCAGTTCCAAGGGACAGTGAAAACCAGCTAGAGCTTTCAGTGCTGGCAGCTTTCCTGTGGGCGCAATCTCTGGACGTTTCCAATTTGGCAGCCGGGCTCTGCCAGAGAGAGATACAGAGTGTTGCCCCATTACGAAGCAATGCTTTAGCAGAGCGCGAATGTCTGTGTGGCAGCGAATGCAGTTCCAAGGGACAGTGAAAACCAGCTAGACCTTTCAGTGCTGGCAGCTTTCCTGTGGGCGCAATCTCCGGACGTTTCCAATTTGGCAGCCGGGCTCTGCCAGAGAGAGATACAGAGTGTTGCCCAATTACCAAGTTAAGCTTTAGCAGAGCGCGCATGTCTGTGTGGCAGCGAATGCAGTTCCAAGGGACAGTGAAAACCAGCTAGAGCTTTCAGTGCTGGCAGCTTTCCTGTGGGCGCAATGTCTGGACGTTTCCAATTTGGCAGCCGGGCTCTGCCAGAGAGAGATACAGAGTGTTGCCCCATTACGAAGCAATGCTTTAGCAGAGCGCGAATGTCTGTGTGGCAGCGAATGCAGTTCCAAGGGACAGTGAAAACCAGCTAGAGCTTTCAGTGCTGGCAGCTTTCCTGTGGGAGCAATCTCTGGACGTTTCCAATTTGGCAGCCGGGCTCTGCCAGAGAGAGATACAGAGTGTTGCCCCATTAGGAAGCAATGCTTTAGCAGAGCGCGAATGTCTGTGTGGCAGCGAATGCAGTTCCAAGGGACAGTGAAAACCAGCTAGAGCTTTCAGTGCTGGCAGCTTTCCTGTGGGCGCAATGTCTGGACGTTTCCAATTTGGCAGCCGGGCTCTGCCAGAGAGAGATACAGAGTGTTGCCCCATTAGGAAGCAATGCTTTAGCAGAGCGCGAATGTCTGTGTGGCAGCGAATGCAGTTCCAAGGGACAGTGAAAACCAGCTAGAGCTTTCAGTGCTGGCAGCTTTCCTGTGGGCGCAATGTCTGGACGTTTCCAATTTGGCAGCCGGGCTCTGCCAGAGAGAGATACAGAGTGTTGCCCAATTACCAAGTTAAGCTTTAGCAGAGCGCGAATGTCTGTGTGGCAGCGAATGCAGTTCCAAGGGACAGTGAAAACCAGCTAGAGCTTTCAGTGCTGGCAGCTTTCCTGTGGGCGCAATCTCTGGACGTTTCCAATTTGGCAGCCGGGCTCTGCCAGAGAGAGATACAGAGTGTTGCCCCATTACGAAGCAATGCTTTAGCAGAGCGCGAATGTCTGTGTGGCAGCGAATGCAGTTCCAAGGGACAGTGAAAACCAGCTAGAGCTTTCAGTGCTGGCAGCTTTCCTGTGGGCGCAATCTCTGGACGTTTCCAATTTGGCAGCCGGGCTCTGCCAGAGAGAGATACAGAGTGTTGCCCCATTACGAAGCAATGCTTTAGCAGACACGAATGTCTGTGTGGCAGCGAATGCAGTTCCAAGGGACAGTGAAAACCAGCTAGAGCTTTCAGTGCTGGCAGCTTTCCTGTGGGCGCAATGTCTGGACGTTTCCAATTTGGCAGCCGGGCTCTGCCAGAGAGAGATACAGAGTGTTGCCCCATTAGGAAGCAATGCTTTAGCAGAGCGCGAATGTCTGTGTGGCAGCGAATGCAGTTCCAAGGGACAGTGAAAACCAGCTAGAGCTTTCAGTGCTGGCAGCTTTCCTGTGGGCGCAATGTCTGGACGTTTCCAATTTGGCAGCCGGGCTCTGCCAGAGAGAGATACAGAGTGTTGCCCCATTACGAAGCAATGCTTTAGCAGAGCGCGAATGTCTGTGTGGCAGCGAATGCAGTTCCAAGGGACAGTGAAAACCAGCTAGAGCTTTCAGTGCTGGCAGCTTTCCTGTTTGCGCAATCTCTGGACGTTTCCAATTTGGCAGCTGGGCTCTGCCAGAGAGAGATACAGAGTGTTGCCCCATTACGAAGCAATGCTTTAGCAGAGCACGAATGTCTGTGTGGCAGCGAATGCAGTTCCAAGGGACAGTGAAAACCAGCTAGAGCTTTCAGTGCTGGCAGCTTTCCTGTGGGCGCAATCTCTGGACGTTTCCAATTTGGCAGCCGGGCTCTGCCAGAGAGAGATACAGAGTGTTGCCCCATTACGAAGCAATGCTTTAGCAGAGCGCGAATGTCTGTGTGGCAGCGAATGCAGTTCCAAGGGACAGTGAAAACCAGCTAGAGCTTTCAGTGCTGGCAGCTTTCCTGTGGGCGCAATGTCTGGACGTTTCCAATTTGGCAGCTGGGCTCTGCCAGAGAGAGATACAGAGTGTTGCCCCATTACGAAGCAATGCTTTAGCAGAGCGCGAATGTCTGTGTGGCAGCGAATGCAGTTCCAAGGGACAGTGAAAACCAGCTAGAGCTTTCAGTGCTGGCAGCTTTCCTGTGGGCGCAATGTCTGGACGTTTCCAATTTGGCAGCCGGGCTCTGCCAGAGAGAGATACAGAGTGTTGCCCCATTACGAAGCAATGCTTTAGCAGAGCGCGAATGTCTGTGTGGCAGCGAATGCAGTTCCAAGGGACAGTGAAAACCAGCTAGAGCTTTCAGTGCTGGCAGCTTTCCTGTGGGCGCAATGTCTGGACGTTTCCAATTTGGCAGCTGGGCTCTGCCAGAGAGAGATACAGAGTGTTGCCCCATTACGAAGCAATGCTTTAGCAGAGCGCGAATGTCTGTGTGGCAGCGAATGCAGTTCCAAGGGACAGTGAAAACCAGCTAGAGCTTTCAGTGCTGGCAGCTTTCCTGTGGGCGCAATGTCTGGACGTTTCCAATTTGGCAGCCGGGCTCTGCCAGAGAGAGATACAGAGTGTTGCCCCATTACGAAGCAATGCTTTAGCAGAGCGCGAATGTCTGTGTGGCAGCGAATGCAGTTCCAAGGGACAGTGAAAACCAGCTAGAGCTTTCAGTGCTGGCAGCTTTCCTGTGGGCGCAATGTCTGGACGTTTCCAATTTGGCAGCCGGGCTCTGCCAGAGAGAGATACAGAGTGTTGCCCAATTACCAAGTTAAGCTTTAGCAGAGCGCGAATGTCTGTGTGGCAGCGAATGCAGTTCCAAGGGACAGTGAAAACCAGCTAGAGCTTTCAGTGCTGGCAGCTTTCCTGTGGGCGCAATGTCTGGACGTTTCCAATTTGGCAGCCGGGCTCTGCCAGAGAGAGATACAGAGTGTTGCCCAATTACCAAGTTAAGCTTTAGCAGAGCGCGAATGTCTGTGTGGCAGCGAATGCAGTTCCAAGGGACAGTGAAAACCAGCTAGAGCTTTCAGTGCTGGCAGCTTTCCTGTGGGCGCAATGTCTGGACGTTTCCAATTTGGCAGCCGGGCTCTGCCAGAGAGAGATACAGAGTGTTGCCCCATTACGAAGCAATGCTTTAGCAGAGCGCGAATGTCTGTGTGGCAGCGAATGCAGTTCCAAGGGACAGTGAAAACCAGCTAGAGCTTTCAGTGCTGGCAGCTTTCCTGTGGGCGCAATGTCTGGACGTTTCCAATTTGGCAGCTGGGCTCTGCCAGAGAGAGATACAGAGTGTTGCCCCATTACGAAGCAATGCTTTAGCAGAGCGCGAATGTCTGTGTGGCAGCGAATGCAGTTCCAAGGGACAGTGAAAACCAGCTAGAGCTTTCAGTGCTGGCAGCTTTCCTGTGGGCGCAATGTCTGGACGTTTCCAATTTGGCAGCCGGGCTCTGCCAGAGAGAGATACAGAGTGTTGCCCCATTACGAAGCAATGCTTTAGCAGAGCGCGAATGTCTGTGTGGCAGCGAATGCAGTTCCAAGGGACAGTGAAAACCAGCTAGAGCTTTCAGTGCTGGCAGCTTTCCTGTGGGCGCAATGTCTGGATGTTTCCAATTTGGCAGCCGGGCTCTGCCAGAGAGAGATACAGAGTGTTGCCCAATTACCAAGTTAAGCTTTAGCAGAGCGCGAATGTCTGTGTGGCAGCGAATGCAGTTCCAAGGGACAGTGAAAACCAGCTAGAGCTTTCAGTGCTGGCAGCTTTCCTGTGGGAGCAATCTCTGGACGTTTCCAATTTGGCAGCCGGGCTCTGCCAGAGAGAGATACAGAGTGTTGCCCCATTACGAAGCAATGCTTTAGCAGAGCGCGAATGTCTGTGTGGCAGCGAATGCAGTTCCAAGGGACAGTGAAAACCAGCTAGAGCTTTCAGTGCTGGCAGCTTTCCTGTGGGCGCAATCTCTGGACGTTTCCAATTTGGCAGCCGGGCTCTGCCAGAGAGAGATACAGAGTGTTGCCCCATTAGGAAGCAATGCTTTAGCAGAGCGCGAATGTCTGTGTGGCAGCGAATGCAGTTCCAAGGGACAGTGAAAACCAGCTAGAGCTTTCAGTGCTGGCAGCTTTCCTGTGGGCGCAATGTCTGGACGTTTCCAATTTGGCAGCCGGGCTCTGCCAGAGAGAGATACAGAGTGTTGCCCAATTACCAAGTTAAGCTTTAGCAGAGCGCGCATGTCTGTGTGGCAGCGAATGCAGTTCCAAGGGACAGTGAAAACCAGCTAGAGCTTTCAGTGCTGGCAGCTTTCCTGTGGGCGCAATGTCTGGACGTTTCCAATTTGGCAGCCGGGCTCTGCCAGAGAGAGATACAGAGTGTTGCCCCATTACGAAGCAATGTTTTAGCAGAGCGCGAATGTCTGTGTGGCAGCGAATGCAGTTCCAAGGGACAGTGAAAACCAGCTAGAGCTTTCAGTGCTGGCAGCTTTCCTGTGGGAGCAATCTCTGGACGTTTCCAATTTGGCAGCCGGGCTCTGCCAGAGAGAGATACAGAGTGTTGCCCCATTAGGAAGCAATGCTTTAGCAGAGCGCGAATGTCTGTGTGGCAGCGAATGCAGTTCCAAGGGACAGTGAAAACCAGCTAGAGCTTTCAGTGCTGGCAGCTTTCCTGTGGGCGCAATGTCTGGACGTTTCCAATTTGGCAGCCGGGCTCTGCCAGAGAGAGATACAGAGTGTTGCCCCATTACGAAGCAATGCTTTAGCAGAGCGCGAATGTCTGTGTGGCAGCGAATGCAGTTCCAAGGGACAGTGAAAACCAGCTAGAGCTTTCAGTGCTGGCAGCTTTCCTGTGGGCGCAATGTCTGGACGTTTCCAATTTGGCAGCCGGGCTCTGCCAGAGAGAGATACAGAGTGTTGCCCAATTACCAAGTTAAGCTTTAGCAGAGCGCGAATGTCTGTGTGGCAGCGAATGCAGTTCCAAGGGACAGTGAAAACCAGCTAGAGCTTTCAGTGCTGGCAGCTTTCCTGTGGGCGCAATCTCTGGACGTTTCCAATTTGGCAGCCGGGCTCTGCCAGAGAGAGATACAGAGTGTTGCCCCATTACGAAGCAATGCTTTAGCAGAGCGCGAATGTCTGTGTGGCAGCGAATGCAGTTACAAGGGACAGTGAAAACCAGCTAGAGCTTTCAGTGCTGGCAGCTTTCCTGTGGGCGCAATCTCTGGACGTTTCCAATTTGGCAGCCGGGCTCTGCCAGAGAGAGATACAGAGTGTTGCCCCATTACGAAGCAATGCTTTAGCAGACGCGAATGTCTGTGTGGCAGCGAATGCAGTTCCAAGGGACAGTGAAAACCAGCTAGAGCTTTCAGTGCTGGCAGCTTTCCTGTGGGCGCAATGTCTGGACGTTTCCAATTTGGCAGCCGGGCTCTGCCAGAGAGAGATACAGAGTGTTGCCCCATTACGAAGCAATGCTTTAGCAGAGCGCGAATGTCTGTGTGGCAGCGAATGCAGTTCCAAGGGACAGTGAAAACCAGCTAGAGCTTTCAGTGCTGGCAGCTTTCCTGTGGGCGCAATGTCTGGACGTTTCCAATTTGGCAGCCGGGCTCTGCCAGAGAGAGATACAGAGTGTTGCCCAATTACCAAGTTAAGCTTTAGCAGAGCGCGAATGTCTGTGTGGCAGCGAATGCAGTTCCAAGGGACAGTGAAAACCAGCTAGAGCTTTCAGTGCTGGCAGCTTTCCTGTTTGCGCAATCTCTGGACGTTTCCAATTTGGCAGCTGGGCTCTGCCAGAGAGAGATACAGAGTGTTGCCCCATTACGAAGCAATGCTTTAGCAGAGCACGAATGTCTGTGTGGCAGCGAATGCAGTTCCAAGGGACAGTGAAAACCAGCTAGAGCTTTCAGTGCTGGCAGCTTTCCTGTGGGCGCAATGTCTGGACGTTTCCAATTTGGCAGCCGGGCTCTGCCAGAGAGAGATACAGAGTGTTGCCCCATTACGAAGCAATGCTTTAGCAGAGCGCGAATGTCTGTGTGGCAGCGAATGCAGTTCCAAGGGACAGTGAAAACCAGCTAGAGCTTTCAGTGCTGGCAGCTTTCCTGTTTGCGCAATCTCTGGACGTTTCCAATTTGGCAGCTGGGCTCTACCAGAGAGAGATACAGAGTGTTGCCCCATTACGAAGCAATGCTTTAGCAGAGCGCGAATGTCTGTGTGGCAGCGAATGCAGTTCCAAGGGACAGTGAAAACCAGCTAGAGCTTTCAGTGCTGGCAGCTTTCCTGTGGGCGCAATCTCTGGACGTTTCCAATTTGGCAGCCGGGCTCTGCCAGAGAGAGATACAGAGTGTTGCCCCATTACGAAGCAATGCTTTAGCAGAGCGCGAATGTCTGTGTGGCAGCGAATGCAGTTCCAAGGGACAGTGAAAACCAGCTAGAGCTTTCAGTGCTGGCAGCTTTCCTGTGGGCGCAATGTCTGGACGTTTCCAATTTGGCAGCCGGGCTCTGCCAGAGAGAGATACAGAGTGTTGCCCCATTACGAAGCAATGCTTTAGCAGAGCGCGAATGTCTGTGTGGCAGCGAATGCAGTTCCAAGGGACAGTGAAAACCAGCTAGAGCTTTCAGTGCTGGCAGCTTTCCTGTGGGCGCAATGTCTGGACGTTTCCAATTTGGCAGCCGGGCTCTGCCAGAGAGAGATACAGAGTGTTGCCCCATTAGGAAGCAATGCTTTAGCAGAGCGCGAATGTCTGTGTGGCAGCGAATGCAGTTCCAAGGGACAGTGAAAACCAGCTAGAGCTTTCAGTGCTGGCAGCTTTCCTGTGGGCGCAATCTCCGGACGTTTCCAATTTGGCAGCCGGGCTCTGCCAGAGAGAGATACAGAGTGTTGCCCCATTACGAAGCAATGCTTTAGCAGAGCGCGAATGTCTGTGTGGCAGCGAATGCAGTTCCAAGGGACAGTGAAAACCAGCTAGAGCTTTCAGTGCTGGCAGCTTTCCTGTGGGCGCAATGTCTGGACGTTTCCAATTTGGCAGCCGGGCTCTGCCAGAGAGAGATACAGAGTGTTGCCCCATTACGAAGCAATGCTTTAGCAGAGCGCGAATGTCTGTGTGGCAGCGAATGCAGTTCCAAGGGACAGTGAAAACCAGCTAGAGCTTTCAGTGCTGGCAGCTTTCCTGTGGGCGCAATCTCTGGACGTTTCCAATTTGGCAGCCGGGCTCTGCCAGAGAGAGATACAGAGTGTTGCCCAATTACCAAGTTAAGCTTTAGCAGAGCGCAAATGTCTGTGTGGCAGCGAATGCAGTTCCAAGGGACAGTGAAAACCAGCTAGAGCTTTCAGTGCTGGCAGCTTTCCTGTGGGCGCAATCTCTGGACGTTTCCAATTTGGCAGCCGGGCTCTGCCAGAGAGAGATACAGAGTGTTGCCCCATTACGAAGCAATGCTTTAGCAGAGCGCGAATGTCTGTGTGGCAGCGAATGCAGTTCCAAGGGACAGTGAAAACCAGCTAGACCTTTCAGTGCTGGCAGCTTTCCTGTGGGCGCAATCTCCGGACGTTTCCAATTTGGCAGCCGGGCTCTGCCAGAGAGAGATACAGAGTGTTGCCCAATTACCAAGGTAAGCTTTAGCAGAGCGCGCATGTCTGTGTGGCAGCGAATGCAGTTCCAAGGGACAGTGAAAACCAGCTAGAGCTTTCAGTGCTGGCAGCTTTCCTGTGGGCGCAATGTCTGGACGTTTCCAATTTGGCAGCCGGGCTCTGCCAGAGAGAGATACAGAGTGTTGCCCCATTACGAAGCAATGTTTTAGCAGAGCGCGAATGTCTGTGTGGCAGCGAATGCAGTTCCAAGGGACAGTGAAAACCAGCTAGAGCTTTCAGTGCTGGCAGCTTTCCTGTGGGAGCAATCTCTGGACGTTTCCAATTTGGCAGCCGGGCTCTGCCAGAGAGAGATACAGAGTGTTGCCCCATTAGGAAGCAATGCTTTAGCAGAGCGCGAATGTCTGTGTGGCAGCGAATGCAGTTCCAAGGGACAGTGAAAACCAGCTAGAGCTTTCAGTGCTGGCAGCTTTCCTGTGGGCGCAATCTCTGGACGTTTCCAATTTGGCAGCCGGGCTCTGCCAGAGAGAGATACAGAGTGTTGCCCCATTACGAAGCAATGCTTTAGCAGACGCGAATGTCTGTGTGGCAGCGAATGCAGTTCCAAGGGACAGTGAAAACCAGCTAGAGCTTTCAGTGCTGGCAGCTTTCCTGTGGGCGCAATGTCTGGACGTTTCCAATTTGGCAGCCGGGCTCTGCCAGAGAGAGATACAGAGTGTTGCCCCATTACGAAGCAATGCTTTAGCAGAGCGCGAATGTCTGTGTGGCAGCGAATGCAGTTCCAAGGGACAGTGAAAACCAGCTAGAGCTTTCAGTGCTGGCAGCTTTCCTGTGGGCGCAATGTCTGGACGTTTCCAATTTGGCAGCCGGGCTCTGCCAGAGAGAGATACAGAGTGTTGCCCAATTACCAAGTTAAGCTTTAGCAGAGCGCGAATGTCTGTGTGGCAGCGAATGCAGTTCCAAGGGACAGTGAAAACCAGCTAGAGCTTTCAGTGCTGGCAGCTTTCCTGTGGGCGCAATGTCTGGACGTTTCCAATTTGGCAGCCGGGCTCTGCCAGAGAGAGATACAGAGTGTTGCCCCATTACGAAGCAATGCTTTAGCAGAGCGCGAATGTCTGTGTGGCAGCGAATGCAGTTCCAAGGGACAGTGAAAACCAGCTAGAGCTTTCAGTGCTGGCAGCTTTCCTGTTTGCGCAATCTCTGGACGTTTCCAATTTGGCAGCTGGGCTCTACCAGAGAGAGATACAGAGTGTTGCCCCATTACGAAGCAATGCTTTAGCAGAGCGCGAATGTCTGTGTGGCAGCGAATGCAGTTCCAAGGGACAGTGAAAACCAGCTAGAGCTTTCAGTGCTGGCAGCTTTCCTGTGGGCGCAATCTCTGGACGTTTCCAATTTGGCAGCCGGGCTCTGCCAGAGAGAGATACAGAGTGTTGCCCCATTACGAAGCAATGCTTTAGCAGAGCGCGAATGTCTGTGTGGCAGCGAATGCAGTTCCAAGGGACAGTGAAAACCAGCTAGAGCTTTCAGTGCTGGCAGCTTTCCTGTGGGCGCAATGTCTGGACGTTTCCAATTTGGCAGCCGGGCTCTGCCAGAGAGAGATACAGAGTGTTGCCCCATTACGAAGCAATGCTTTAGCAGAGCGCGAATGTCTGTGTGGCAGCGAATGCAGTTCCAAGGGACAGTGAAAACCAGCTAGAGCTTTCAGTGCTGGCAGCTTTCCTGTGGGCGCAATGTCTGGACGTTTCCAATTTGGCAGCCGGGCTCTGCCAGAGAGAGATACAGAGTGTTGCCCCATTAGGAAGCAATGCTTTAGCAGAGCGCGAATGTCTGTGTGGCAGCGAATGCAGTTCCAAGGGACAGTGAAAACCAGCTAGAGCTTTCAGTGCTGGCAGCTTTCCTGTGGGCGCAATCTCTGGACGTTTCCAATTTGGCAGCCGGGCTCTGCCAGAGAGAGATACAGAGTGTTGCCCAATTACCAAGTTAAGCTTTAGCAGAGCGCAAATGTCTGTGTGGCAGCGAATGCAGTTCCAAGGGACAGTGAAAACCAGCTAGAGCTTTCAGTGCTGGCAGCTTTCCTGTGGGCGCAATCTCTGGACGTTTCCAATTTGGCAGCCGGGCTCTGCCAGAGAGAGATACAGAGTGTTGCCCCATTACGAAGCAATGCTTTAGCAGAGCGCGAATGTCTGTGTGGCAGCGAATGCAGTTCCAAGGGACAGTGAAAACCAGCTAGACCTTTCAGTGCTGGCAGCTTTCCTGTGGGCGCAATCTCCGGACGTTTCCAATTTGGCAGCCGGGCTCTGCCAGAGAGAGATACAGAGTGTTGCCCAATTACCAAGTTAAGCTTTAGCAGAGCGCGCATGTCTGTGTGGCAGCGAATGCAGTTCCAAGGGACAGTGAAAACCAGCTAGAGCTTTCAGTGCTGGCAGCTTTCCTGTGGGCGCAATGTCTGGACGTTTCCAATTTGGCAGCCGGGCTCTGCCAGAGAGAGATACAGAGTGTTGCCCCATTACGAAGCAATGTTTTAGCAGAGCGCGAATGTCTGTGTGGCAGCGAATGCAGTTCCAAGGGACAGTGAAAACCAGCTAGAGCTTTCAGTGCTGGCAGCTTTCCTGTGGGAGCAATCTCTGGACGTTTCCAATTTGGCAGCCGGGCTCTGCCAGAGAGAGATACAGAGTGTTGCCCCATTAGGAAGCAATGCTTTAGCAGAGCGCGAATGTCTGTGTGGCAGCGAATGCAGTTCCAAGGGACAGTGAAAACCAGCTAGAGCTTTCAGTGCTGGCAGCTTTCCTGTGGGCGCAATCTCTGGACGTTTCCAATTTGGCAGCCGGGCTCTGCCAGAGAGAGATACAGAGTGTTGCCCCATTACGAAGCAATGCTTTAGCAGAGCGCGAATGTCTGTGTGGCAGCGAATGCAGTTACAAGGGACAGTGAAAACCAGCTAGAGCTTTCAGTGCTGGCAGCTTTCCTGTGGGCGCAATCTCTGGACGTTTCCAATTTGGCAGCCGGGCTCTGCCAGAGAGAGATACAGAGTGTTGCCCCATTACGAAGCAATGCTTTAGCAGACGCGAATGTCTGTGTGGCAGCGAATGCAGTTCCAAGGGACAGTGAAAACCAGCTAGAGCTTTCAGTGCTGGCAGCTTTCCTGTGGGCGCAATGTCTGGACGTTTCCAATTTGGCAGCCGGGCTCTGCCAGAGAGAGATACAGAGTGTTGCCCCATTACGAAGCAATGCTTTAGCAGAGCGCGAATGTCTGTGTGGCAGCGAATGCAGTTCCAAGGGACAGTGAAAACCAGCTAGAGCTTTCAGTGCTGGCAGCTTTCCTGTGGGCGCAATGTCTGGACGTTTCCAATTTGGCAGCCGGGCTCTGCCAGAGAGAGATACAGAGTGTTGCCCAATTACCAAGTTAAGCTTTAGCAGAGCGCGAATGTCTGTGTGGCAGCGAATGCAGTTCCAAGGGACAGTGAAAACCAGCTAGAGCTTTCAGTGCTGGCAGCTTTCCTGTTTGCGCAATCTCTGGACGTTTCCAATTTGGCAGCTGGGCTCTGCCAGAGAGAGATACAGAGTGTTGCCCCATTACGAAGCAATGCTTTAGCAGAGCACGAATGTCTGTGTGGCAGCGAATGCAGTTCCAAGGGACAGTGAAAACCAGCTAGAGCTTTCAGTGCTGGCAGCTTTCCTGTGGGCGCAATGTCTGGACGTTTCCAATTTGGCAGCCGGGCTCTGCCAGAGAGAGATACAGAGTGTTGCCCCATTACGAAGCAATGCTTTAGCAGAGCGCGAATGTCTGTGTGGCAGCGAATGCAGTTCCAAGGGACAGTGAAAACCAGCTAGAGCTTTCAGTGCTGGCAGCTTTCCTGTGGGCGCAATCTCTGGACGTTTCCAATTTGGCAGCCGGGCTCTGCCAGAGAGAGATACAGAGTGTTGCCCCATTAGGAAGCAATGCTTTAGCAGAGCGCGAATGTCTGTGTGGCAGCGAATGCAGTTCCAAGGGACAGTGAAAACCAGCTAGAGCTTTCAGTGCTGGCAGCTTTCCTGTGGGCGCAATGTCTGGACGTTTCCAATTTGGCAGCCGGGCTCTGCCAGAGAGAGATACAGAGTGTTGCCCCATTAGGAAGCAATGCTTTAGCAGAGCGCGAATGTCTGTGTGGCAGCGAATGCAGTTCCAAGGGACAGTGAAAACCAGCTAGAGCTTTCAGTGCTGGCAGCTTTCCTGTGGGCGCAATCTCCGGACGTTTCCAATTTGGCAGCCGGGCTCTGCCAGAGAGAGATACAGAGTGTTGCCCCATTACGAAGCAATGCTTTAGCAGAGCGCGAATGTCTGTGTGGCAGCGAATGCAGTTCCAAGGGACAGTGAAAACCAGCTAGAGCTTTCAGTGCTGGCAGCTTTCCTGTGGGCGCAATGTCTGGACGTTTCCAATTTGGCAGCCGGGCTCTGCCAGAGAGAGATACAGAGTGTTGCCCCATTACGAAGCAATGCTTTAGCAGAGCGCGAATGTCTGTGTGGCAGCGAATGCAGTTCCAAGGGACAGTGAAAACCAGCTAGAGCTTTCAGTGCTGGCAGCTTTCCTGTGGGCGCAATCTCTGGACGTTTCCAATTTGGCAGCCGGGCTCTGCCAGAGAGAGATACAGAGTGTTGCCCAATTACCAAGTTAAGCTTTAGCAGAGCGCAAATGTCTGTGTGGCAGCGAATGCAGTTCCAAGGGACAGTGAAAACCAGCTAGAGCTTTCAGTGCTGGCAGCTTTCCTGTGGGCGCAATCTCTGGACGTTTCCAATTTGGCAGCCGGGCTCTGCCAGAGAGAGATACAGAGTGTTGCCCCATTACGAAGCAATGCTTTAGCAGAGCGCGAATGTCTGTGTGGCAGCGAATGCAGTTCCAAGGGACAGTGAAAACCAGCTAGACCTTTCAGTGCTGGCAGCTTTCCTGTGGGCGCAATCTCCGGACGTTTCCAATTTGGCAGCCGGGCTCTGCCAGAGAGAGATACAGAGTGTTGCCCAATTACCAAGTTAAGCTTTAGCAGAGCGCGCATGTCTGTGTGGCAGCGAATGCAGTTCCAAGGGACAGTGAAAACCAGCTAGAGCTTTCAGTGCTGGCAGCTTTCCTGTGGGCGCAATGTCTGGACGTTTCCAATTTGGCAGCCGGGCTCTGCCAGAGAGAGATACAGAGTGTTGCCCCATTAGGAAGCAATGCTTTAGCAGAGCGCGAATGTCTGTGTGGCAGCGAATGCAGTTCCAAGGGACAGTGAAAACCAGCTAGAGCTTTCAGTGCTGGCAGCTTTCCTGTGGGCGCAATGTCTGGACGTTTCCAATTTGGCAGCCGGGCTCTGCCAGAGAGAGATACAGAGTGTTGCCCCATTACGAAGCAATGCTTTAGCAGAGCGCGAATGTCTGTGTGGCAGCGAATGCAGTTCCAAGGGACAGTGAAAACCAGCTAGAGCTTTCAGTGCTGGCAGCTTTCCTGTGGGCGCAATCTCTGGACGTTTCCAATTTGGCAGCCGGGCTCTGCCAGAGAGAGATACAGAGTGTTGCCCCATTACGAAGCAATGCTTTAGCAGAGCGCGAATGTCTGTGTGGCAGCGAATGCAGTTCCAAGGGACAGTGAAAACCAGCTAGAGCTTTCAGTGCTGGCAGCTTTCCTGTGGGCGCAATGTCTGGACGTTTCCAATTTGGCAGCCGGGCTCTGCCAGAGAGAGATACAGAGTGTTGCCCCATTAGGAAGCAATGCTTTAGCAGAGCGCGAATGTCTGTGTGGCAGCGAATGCAGTTCCAAGGGACAGTGAAAACCAGCTAGAGCTTTCAGTGCTGGCAGCTTTCCTGTGGGCGCAATGTCTGGACGTTTCCAATTTGGCAGCCGGGCTCTGCCAGAGAGAGATACAGAGTGTTGCCCCATTAGGAAGCAATGCTTTAGCAGAGCGCGAATGTCTGTGTGGCAGCGAATGCAGTTCCAAGGGACAGTGAAAACCAGCTAGAGCTTTCAGTGCTGGCAGCTTTCCTGTGGGCGCAATGTCTGGACGTTTCCAATTTGGCAGCCGGGCTCTGCCAGAGAGAGATACAGAGTGTTGCCCAATTACCAAGTTAAGCTTTAGCAGAGCGCGAATGTCTGTGTGGCAGCGAATGCAGTTCCAAGGGACAGTGAAAACCAGCTAGAGCTTTCAGTGCTGGCAGCTTTCCTGTGGGCGCAATCTCTGGACGTTTCCAATTTGGCAGCCGGGCTCTGCCAGAGAGAGATACAGAGTGTTGCCCCATTACGAAGCAATGCTTTAGCAGAGCGCGAATGTCTGTGTGGCAGCGAATGCAGTTCCAAGGGACAGTGAAAACCAGCTAGAGCTTTCAGTGCTGGCAGCTTTCCTGTGGGCGCAATCTCTGGACGTTTCCAATTTGGCAGCCGGGCTCTGCCAGAGAGAGATACAGAGTGTTGCCCCATTACGAAGCAATGCTTTAGCAGACGCGAATGTCTGTGTGGCAGCGAATGCAGTTCCAAGGGACAGTGAAAACCAGCTAGAGCTTTCAGTGCTGGCAGCTTTCCTGTGGGCGCAATCTCTGGACGTTTCCAATTTGGCAGCCGGGCTCTGCCAGAGAGAGATACAGAGTGTTGCCCCATTAGGAAGCAATGCTTTAGCAGAGCGCGAATGTCTGTGTGGCAGCGAATGCAGTTCCAAGGGACAGTGAAAACCAGCTAGAGCTTTCAGTGCTGGCAGCTTTCCTGTGGGCGCAATGTCTGGACGTTTCCAATTTGGCAGCCGGGCTCTGCCAGAGAGAGATACAGAGTGTTGCCCCATTAGGAAGCAATGCTTTAGCAGAGCGCGAATGTCTGTGTGGCAGCGAATGCAGTTCCAAGGGACAGTGAAAACCAGCTAGAGCTTTCAGTGCTGGCAGCTTTCCTGTGGGCGCAATGTCTGGACGTTTCCAATTTGGCAGCCGGGCTCTGCCAGAGAGAGATACAGAGTGTTGCCCCATTACGAAGCAATGCTTTAGCAGAGCGCGAATGTCTGTGTGGCAGCGAATGCAGTTCCAAGGGACAGTGAAAACCAGCTAGAGCTTTCAGTGCTGGCAGCTTTCCTGTGGGAGCAATCTCTGGACGTTTCCAATTTGGCAGCCGGGCTCTGCCAGAGAGAGATACAGAGTGTTGCCCAATTACCAAGTTAAGCTTTAGCAGAGCGCGAATGTCTGTGTGGCAGCGAATGCAGTTCCAAGGGACAGTGAAAACCAGCTAGAGCTTTCAGTGCTGGCAGCTTTCCTGTGGGCGCAATGTCTGGACGTTTCCAATTTGGCAGCCGGGCTCTGCCAGAGAGAGATACAGAGTGTTGCCCAATTACCAAGTTAAGCTTTAGCAGAGCGCGAATGTCTGTGTGGCAGCGAATGCAGTTCCAAGGGACAGTGAAAACCAGCTAGAGCTTTCAGTGCTGGCAGCTTTCCTGTGGGCGCAATGTCTGGACGTTTCCAATTTGGCAGCCGGGCTCTGCCAGAGAGAGATACAGAGCGTTGCCCCATTACGAAGCAATGCTTTAGCAGAGCGCGAATGTCTGTGTGGCAGCGAATGCAGTTCCAAGGGACAGTGAAAACCAGCTAGAGCTTTCAGTGCTGGCAGCTTTCCTGTGGGCGCAATCTCTGGACGTTTCCAATTTGGCAGCCGGGCTCTGCCAGAGAGAGATACAGAGTGTTGCCCCATTACGAAGCAATGCTTTAGCAGAGCGCGAATGTCTGTGTGGCAGCGAATGCAGTTCCAAGGGACAGTGAAAACCAGCTAGAGCTTTCAGTGCTGGCAGCTTTCCTGTGGGCGCAATGTCTGGACGTTTCCAATTTGGCAGCCGGGCTCTGCCAGAGAGAGATACAGAGTGTTGCCCCATTAGGAAGCAATGCTTTAGCAGAGCGCGAATGTCTGTGTGACAGCGAATGCAGTTCCAAGGGACAGTGAAAACCAGCTAGAGCTTTCAGTGCTGGCAGCTTTCCTGTGGGCGCAATCTCCGGACGTTTCCAATTTGGCAGCCGGGCTCTGCCAGAGAGAGATACAGAGTGTTGCCCCATTACGAAGCAATGCTTTAGCAGAGCGCGAATGTCTGTGTGGCAGCGAATGCAGTTCCAAGGGACAGTGAAAACCAGCTAGAGCTTTCAGTGCTGGCAGCTTTCCTGTGGGCGCAATGTCTGGACGTTTCCAATTTGGCAGCCGGACTCTGCCAGAGAGAGATACAGAGTGTTGCCCCATTACGAAGCAATGCTTTAGCAGAGCGCGAATGTCTGTGTGGCAGCGAATGCAGTTCCAAGGGACAGTGAAAACCAGCTAGAGCTTTCAGTGCTGGCAGCTTTCCTGTGGGCGCAATGTCTGGACGTTTCCAATTTGGCAGCCGGGCTCTGCCAGAGAGAGATACAGAGTGTTGCCCAATTACCAAGTTAAGCTTTAGCAGAGCGCAAATGTCTGTGTGGCAGCGAATGCAGTTCCAAGGGACAGTGAAAACCAGCTAGAGCTTTCAGTGCTGGCAGCTTTCCTGTGGGCGCAATCTCTGGACGTTTCCAATTTGGCAGCCGGGCTCTGCCAGAGAGAGATACAGAGTGTTGCCCCATTACGAAGCAATGCTTTAGCAGAGCGCGAATGTCTGTGTGGCAGCGAATGCAGTTCCAAGGGACAGTGAAAACCAGCTAGAGCTTTCAGTGCTGGCAGCTTTCCTGTGGGCGCAATCTCCGGACGTTTCCAATTTGGCAGCCGGGCTCTGCCAGAGAGAGATACAGAGTGTTGCCCCATTACGAAGCAATGCTTTAGCAGAGCGCGAATGTCTGTGTGGCAGCGAATGCAGTTCCAAGGGACAGTGAAAACCAGCTAGAGCTTTCAGTGCTGGCAGCTTTCCTGTGGGCGCAATGTCTGGACGTTTCCAATTTGGCAGCCGGGCTCTGCCAGAGAGAGATACAGAGTGTTGCCCCATTACGAAGCAATGCTTTAGCAGAGCGCGAATGTCTGTGTGGCAGCGAATGCAGTTCCAAGGGACAGTGAAAACCAGCTAGAGCTTTCAGTGCTGGCAGCTTTCCTGTGGGCGCAATCTCTGGACGTTTCCAATTTGGCAGCCGGGCTCTGCCAGAGAGAGATACAGAGTGTTGCCCCATTACGAAGCAATGCTTTAGCAGAGCGCGAATGTCTGTGTGGCAGCGAATGCAGTTCCAAGGGACAGTGAAAACCAGCTAGAGCTTTCAGTGCTGGCAGCTTTCCTGTGGGCGCAATGTCTGGACGTTTCCAATTTGGCAGCCGGACTCTGCCAGAGAGAGATACAGAGTGTTGCCCCATTAGGAAGCAATGCTTTAGCAGAGCGCGAATGTCTGTGTGGCAGCGAATGCAGTTCCAAGGGACAGTGAAAACCAGCTAGAGCTTTCAGTGCTGGCAGCTTTCCTGTGGGCGCAATCTCTGGACGTTTCCAATTTGGCAGCCGGGCTCTGCCAGAGAGAGATACAGAGTGTTGCCCCATTACGAAGCAATGCTTTAGCAGAGCGCGAATGTCTGTGTGGCAGCGAATGCAGTTCCAAGGGACAGTGAAAACCAGCTAGAGCTTTCAGTGCTGGCAGCTTTCCTGTGGGCGCAATCTCTGGACGTTTCCATTTTGGCAGCCGGACTCTGCCAGAGAGAGATACAGAGTGTTGCCCCATTACGAAGCAATGCTTTAGCAGAGCGCGAATGTCTGTGTGGCAGCGAATGCAGTTCCAAGGGACAGTGAAAACCAGCTAGAGCTTTCAGTGCTGGCAGCTTTCCTGTGGGCGCAATCTCTGGACATTTCCAATTTGGCAGCCGGGCTCTGCCAGAGAGAGATACAGAGTGTTGCCCCATTACGAAGCAATGCTTTAGCAGAGCGCGAATGTCTGTGTGGCAGCGAATGCAGTTCCAAGGGACAGTGAAAACCAGCTAGAGCTTTCAGTGCTGGCAGCTTTCCTGTGGGCGCAATGTCTGGACGTTTCCAATTTGGCAGCCGGGCTCTGCCAGAGAGAGATACAGAGTGTTGCCCCATTAGGAAGCAATGCTTTAGCAGAGCGCGAATGTCTGTGTGGCAGCGAATGCAGTTCCAAGGGACAGTGAAAACCAGCTAGAGCTTTCAGTGCTGGCAGCTTTCCTGTGGGCGCAATGTCTGGACGTTTCCAATTTGGCAGCCGGGCTCTGCCAGAGAGAGATACAGAGCGTTGCCCCATTACGAAGCAATGCTTTAGCAGAGCGCGAATGTCTGTGTGGCAGCGAATGCAGTTCCAAGGGACAGTGAAAACCAGCTAGAGCTTTCAGTGCTGGCAGCTTTCCTGTGGGCGCAATCTCTGGACGTTTCCAATTTGGCAGCCGGGCTCTGCCAGAGAGAGATACAGAGCGTTGCCCCATTACGAAGCAATGCTTTAGCAGAGCGCGAATGTCTGTGTGGCAGCGAATGCAGTTCCAAGGGACAGTGAAAACCAGCTAGAGCTTTCAGTGCTGGCAGCTTTCCTGTGGGCGCAATGTCTGGACGTTTCCAATTTGGCAGCCGGGCTCTGCCAGAGAGAGATACAGAGTGTTGCCCCATTACGAAGCAATGCTTTAGCAGAGCGCGAATGTCTGTGTGGCAGCGAATGCAGTTCCAAGGGACAGTGAAAACCAGCTAGAGCTTTCAGTGCTGGCAGCTTTCCTGTGGGCGCAATGTCTGGACGTTTCCAATTTGGCAGCCGGGCTCTGCCAGAGAGAGATACAGAGTGTTGCCCCATTAGGAAGCAATGCTTTAGCAGAGCGCGAATGTCTGTGTGGCAGCGAATGCAGTTCCAAGGGACAGTGAAAACCAGCTAGAGCTTTCAGTGCTGGCAGCTTTCCTGTGGGCGCAATCTCTGGACGTTTCCAATTTGGCAGCCGGGCTCTGCCAGAGAGAGATACAGAGTGTTGCCCCATTAGGAAGCAATGCTTTAGCAGAGCGCGAATGTCTGTGTGGCAGCGAATGCAGTTCCAAGGGACAGTGAAAACCAGCTAGAGCTTTCAGTGCTGGCAGCTTTCCTGTTTGCGCAATCTCTGGACGTTTCCAATTTGGCAGCTGGGCTCTGCCAGAGAGAGATACAGAGTGTTGCCCCATTAGGAAGCAATGCTTTAGCAGAGCACGAATGTCTGTGTGGCAGCGAATGCAGTTCCAAGGGACAGTGAAAACCAGCTAGAGCTTTCAGTGCTGGCAGCTTTCCTGTGGGCGCAATGTCTGGACGTTTCCAATTTGGCAGCCGGGCTCTGCCAGAGAGAGATACAGAGTGTTGCCCCATTACGAAGCAATGCTTTAGCAGAGCGCGAATGTCTGTGTGGCAGCGAATGCAGTTCCAAGGGACAGTGAAAACCAGCTAGAGCTTTCAGTGCTGGCAGCTTTCCTGTGGGCGCAATCTCTGGACGTTTCCAATTTGGCAGCCGGGCTCTGCCAGAGAGAGATACAGAGTGTTGCCCAATTACCAAGTTAAGCTTTAGCAGAGCGCAAATGTCTGTGTGGCAGCGAATGCAGTTCCAAGGGACAGTGAAAACCAGCTAGAGCTTTCAGTGCTGGCAGCTTTCCTGTGGGCGCAATCTCTGGACGTTTCCAATTTGGCAGCCGGGCTCTGCCAGAGAGAGATACAGAGTGTTGCCCCATTACGAAGCAATGCTTTAGCAGAGCGCGAATGTCTGTGTGGCAGCGAATGCAGTTCCAAGGGACAGTGAAAACCAGCTAGAGCTTTCAGTGCTGGCAGCTTTCCTGTGGGCGCAATCTCCGGACGTTTCCAATTTGGCAGCCGGGCTCTGCCAGAGAGAGATACAGAGTGTTGCCCCATTACGAAGCAATGCTTTAGCAGAGCGCGAATGTCTGTGTGGCAGCGAATGCAGTTCCAAGGGACAGTGAAAACCAGCTAGAGCTTTCAGTGCTGGCAGCTTTCCTGTGGGCGCAATGTCTGGACGTTTCCAATTTGGCAGCCGGGCTCTGCCAGAGAGAGATACAGAGTGTTGCCCCATTACGAAGCAATGCTTTAGCAGAGCGCGAATGTCTGTGTGGCAGCGAATGCAGTTCCAAGGGACAGTGAAAACCAGCTAGAGCTTTCAGTGCTGGCAGCTTTCCTGTGGGCGCAATGTCTGGACGTTTCCAATTTGGCAGCCGGACTCTGCCAGAGAGAGATACAGAGTGTTGCCCCATTACGAAGCAATGCTTTAGCAGAGCGCGAATGTCTGTGTGGCAGCGAATGCAGTTCCAAGGGACAGTGAAAACCAGCTAGAGCTTTCAGTGCTGGCAGCTTTCCTGTGGGCGCAATGTCTGGACATTTCCAATTTGGCAGCCGGGCTCTGCCAGAGAGAGATACAGAGTGTTGCCCCATTACGAAGCAATGCTTTAGCAGAGCGCGAATGTCTGTGTGGCAGCGAATGCAGTTCCAAGGGACAGTGAAAACCAGCTAGAGCTTTCAGTGCTGGCAGCTTTCCTGTGGGCGCAATGTCTGGACGTTTCCAATTTGGCAGCCGGGCTCTGCCAGAGAGAGATACAGAGCATTGCCCCATTACGAAGCAATGCTTTAGCAGAGCGCGAATGTCTGTGTGGCAGCGAATGCAGTTCCAAGGGACAGTGAAAACCAGCTAGAGCTTTCAGTGCTGGCAGCTTTCCTGTGGGCGCAATGTCTGGACGTTTCCAATTTGGCAGCCGGGCTCTGCCAGAGAGAGATACAGAGTGTTGCCCCATTACGAAGCAATGCTTTAGCAGAGCGCGAATGTCTGTGTGGCAGCGAATGCAGTTCCAAGGGACAGTGAAAACCAGCTAGAGCTTTCAGTGCTGGCAGCTTTCCTGTGGGCGCAATCTCTGGACGTTTCCAATTTGGCAGCCGGGCTCTGCCAGAGAGAGATACAGAGTGTTGCCCCATTAGGAAGCAATGCTTTAGCAGAGCGCGAATGTCTGTGTGGCAGCGAATGCAGTTCCAAGGGACAGTGAAAACCAGCTAGAGCTTTCAGTGCTGGCAGCTTTCCTGTTTGCGCAATCTCTGGACGTTTCCAATTTGGCAGCCGGGCTCTGCCAGAGAGAGATACAGAGTGTTGCCCCATTACGAAGCAATGCTTTAGCAGAGCACGAATGTCTGTGTGGCAGCGAATGCAGTTCCAAGGGACAGTGAAAACCAGCTAGAGCTTTCAGTGCTGGCAGCTTTCCTGTTTGCGCAATCTCTGGACGTTTCCAATTTGGCAGCTGGGCTCTGCCAGAGAGAGATACAGAGTGTTGCCCCATTACGAAGCAATGCTTTAGCAGAGCGCGAATGTCTGTGTGGCAGCGAATGCAGTTCCAAGGGACAGTGAAAACCAGCTAGAGCTTTCAGTGCTGGCAGCTTTCCTGTGGGCGCAATGTCTGGACGTTTCCAATTTGGCAGCCGGGCTCTGCCAGAGAGAGATACAGAGTGTTGCCCCATTAGGAAGCAATGCTTTAGCAGAGCGCGAATGTCTGTGTGGCAGCGAATGCAGTTCCAAGGGACAGTGAAAACCAGCTAGAGCTTTCAGTGCTGGCAGCTTTCCTGTGGGCGCAATGTCTGGACGTTTCCAATTTGGCAGCCGGGCTCTGCCAGAGAGAGATACAGAGTGTTGCCCAATTACCAAGTTAAGCTTTAGCAGAGCGCGAATGTCTGTGTGGCAGCGAATGCAGTTCCAAGGGACAGTGAAAACCAGCTAGAGCTTTCAGTGCTGGCAGCTTTCCTGTGGGCGCAATGTCTGGACGTTTCCAATTTGGCAGCCGGGCTCTGCCAGAGAGAGATACAGAGTGTTGCCCCATTAGGAAGCAATGCTTTAGCAGAGCGCGAATGTCTGTGTGGCAGCGAATGCAGTTCCAAGGGACAGTGAAAACCAGCTAGAGCTTTCAGTGCTGGCAGCTTTCCTGTTTGCGCAATCTCTGGACGTTTCCAATTTGGCAGCTGGGCTCTGCCAGAGAGAGATACAGAGTGTTGCCCCATTACGAAGCAATGCTTTAGCAGAGCGCAAATGTCTGTGTGGCAGCGAATGCAGTTCCAAGGGACAGTGAAAACCAGCTAGAGCTTTCAGTGCTGGCAGCTTTCCTGTGGGCGCAATGTCTGGACGTTTCCAATTTGGCAGCCGGGCTCTGCCAGAGAGAGATACAGAGTGTTGCCCCATTACGAAGCAATGCTTTAGCAGAGCGCGAATGTCTGTGTGGCAGCGAATGCAGTTCCAAGGGACAGTGAAAACCAGCTAGAGCTTTCAGTGCTGGCAGCTTTCCTGTGGGCGCAATCTCTGGACGTTTCCAATTTGGCAGCTGGGCTCTGCCAGAGAGAGATACAGAGTGTTGCCCCATTACGAAGCAATGCTTTAGCAGAGCGCGAATGTCTGTGTGGCAGCGAATGCAGTTCCAAGGGACAGTGAAAACCAGCTAGAGCTTTCAGTGCTGGCAGCTTTCCTGTGGGCGCAATCTCTGGACGTTTCCAATTTGGCAGCCGGGCTCTGCCAGAGAGAGATACAGAGTGTTGCCCCATTACGAAGCAATGCTTTAGCAGAGCGCGAATGTCTGTGTGGCAGCGAATGCAGTTCCAAGGGACAGTGAAAACCAGCTAGAGCTTTCAGTGCTGGCAGCTTTCCTGTGGGCGCAATCTCTGGACGTTTCCAATTTGGCAGCCGGGCTCTGCCAGAGAGAGATACAGAGTGTTGCCCCATTACGAAGCAATGCTTTAGCAGAGCGCGAATGTCTGTGTGGCAGCGAATGCAGTTCCAAGGGACAGTGAAAACCAGCTAGAGCTTTCAGTGCTGGCAGCTTTCCTGTTTGCGCAATCTCTGGACGTTTCCAATTTGGCAGCTGGGCTCTGCCAGAGAGAGATACAGAGTGTTGCCCCATTACGAAGCAATGCTTTAGCAGAGCGCGAATGTCTGTGTGGCAGCGAATGCAGTTCCAAGGGACAGTGAAAACCAGCTAGAGCTTTCAGTGCTGGCAGCTTTCCTGTGGGCGCAATGTCTGGACGTTTCCAATTTGGCAGCCGGGCTCTGCCAGAGAGAGATACAGAGTGTTGCCCCATTACGAAGCAATGCTTTAGCAGAGCGCGAATGTCTGTGTGGCAGCGAATGCAGTTCCAAGGGACAGTGAAAACCAGCTAGAGCTTTCAGTGCTGGCAGCTTTCCTGTGGGCGCAATGTCTGGACGTTTCCAATTTGGCAGCCGGGCTCTGCCAGAGAGAGATACAGAGTGTTGCCCCATTAGGAAGCAATGCTTTAGCAGAGCGCGAATGTCTGTGTGGCAGCGAATGCAGTTCCAAGGGACAGTGAAAACCAGCTAGAGCTTTCAGTGCTGGCAGCTTTCCTGTGGGCGCAATGTCTGGACGTTTCCAATTTGGCAGCCGGGCTCTGCCAGAGAGAGATACAGAGTGTTGCCCCATTACGAAGCAATGCTTTAGCAGAGCGCGAATGTCTGTGTGGCAGCGAATGCAGTTCCAAGGGACAGTGAAAACCAGCTAGAGCTTTCAGTGCTGGCAGCTTTCCTGTTTGCGCAATCTCTGGACGTTTCCAATTTGGCAGCTGGGCTCTGCCAGAGAGAGATACAGAGTGTTGCCCCATTACGAAGCAATGCTTTAGCAGAGCGCGAATGTCTGTGTGGCAGCGAATGCAGTTGCAAGGGACAGTGAAAACCAGCTAGAGCTTTCAGTGCTGGCAGCTTTCCTGTGGGCGCAATCTCTGGACGTTTCCAATTTGGCAGCCGGGCTCTGCCAGAGAGAGATACAGAGTGTTGCCCCATTACGAAGCAATGCTTTAGCAGAGCGCGAATGTCTGTGTGGCAGCGAATGCAGTTCCAAGGGACAGTGAAAACCAGCTAGAGCTTTCAGTGCTGGCAGCTTTCCTGTGGGCGCAATCTCTGGACGTTTCCAATTTGGCAGCCGGGCTCTGCCAGAGAGAGATACAGAGTGTTGCCCCATTACGAAGCAATGCTTTAGCAGAGCGCGAATGTCTGTGTGGCAGCGAATGCAGTTGCAAGGGACAGTGAAAACCAGCTAGAGCTTTCAGTGCTGGCAGCTTTCCTGTTTGCGCAATCTCTGGACGTTTCCAATTTGGCAGCCGGGCTCTGCCAGAGAGAGATACAGAGTGTTGCCCCATTACGAAGCAATGCTTTAGCAGAGCGCGAATGTCTGTGTGGCAGCGAATGCAGTTCCAAGGGACAGTGAAAACCAGCTAGAGCTTTCAGTGCTGGCAGCTTTCCTGTGGGCGCAATCTCTGGACGTTTCCAATTTGGCAGCCGGGCTCTGCCAGAGAGAGATACAGAGTGTTGCCCCATTAGGAAGCAATGCTTTAGCAGAGCGCGAATGTCTGTGTGGCAGCGAATGCAGTTCCAAGGGACAGTGAAAACCAGCTAGAGCTTTCAGTGCTGGCAGCTTTCCTGTGGGCGCAATGTCTGGACGTTTCCAATTTGGCAGCCGGGCTCTGCCAGAGAGAGATACAGAGTGTTGCCCAATTACCAAGTTAAGCTTTAGCAGAGCGCGAATGTCTGTGTGGCAGCGAATGCAGTTCCAAGGGACAGTGAAAACCAGCTAGAGCTTTCAGTGCTGGCAGCTTTCCTGTGGGCGCAATGTCTGGACGTTTCCAATTTGGCAGCCGGGCTCTGCCAGAGAGAGATACAGAGTGTTGCCCCATTACGAAGCAATGCTTTAGCAGAGCGCGAATGTCTGTGTGGCAGCGAATGCAGTTCCAAGGGACAGTGAAAACCAGCTAGAGCTTTCAGTGCTGGCAGCTTTCCTGTGGGCGCAATGTCTGGACGTTTCCAATTTGGCAGCCGGGCTCTGCCAGAGAGAGATACAGAGTGTTGCCCCATTAGGAAGCAATGCTTTAGCAGAGCGCGAATGTCTGTGTGGCAGCGAATGCAGTTCCAAGGGACAGTGAAAACCAGCTAGAGCTTTCAGTGCTGGCAGCTTTCCTGTGGGCGCAATGTCTGGACGTTTCCAATTTGGCAGCCGGGCTCTGCCAGAGAGAGATACAGAGTGTTGCCCAATTACCAAGTTAAGCTTTAGCAGAGCGCGAATGTCTGTGTGGCAGCGAATGCAGTTCCAAGGGACAGTGAAAACCAGCTAGAGCTTTCAGTGCTGGCAGCTTTCCTGTGGGCGCAATGTCTGGACGTTTCCAATTTGGCAGCCGGGCTCTGCCAGAGAGAGATACAGAGTGTTGCCCCATTACGAAGCAATGCTTTAGCAGAGCGCGAATGTCTGTGTGGCAGCGAATGCAGTTCCAAGGGACAGTGAAAACCAGCTAGAGCTTTCAGTGCTGGCAGCTTTCCTGTGGGCGCAATGTCTGGACGTTTCCAATTTGGCAGCCGGGCTCTGCCAGAGAGAGATACAGAGTGTTGCCCCATTACGAAGCAATGCTTTAGCAGAGCGCGAATGTCTGTGTGGCAGCGAATGCAGTTCCAAGGGACAGTGAAAACCAGCTAGAGCTTTCAGTGCTGGCAGCTTTCCTGTGGGCGCAATCTCTGGACGTTTCCAATTTGGCAGCCGGGCTCTGCCAGAGAGAGATACAGAGTGTTGCCCCATTACGAAGCAATGCTTTAGCAGAGCGCGAATGTCTGTGTGGCAGCGAATGCAGTTCCAAGGGACAGTGAAAACCAGCTAGAGCTTTCAGTGCTGGCAGCTTTCCTGTTTGCGCAATCTCTGGACGTTTCCAATTTGGCAGCTGGGCTCTGCCAGAGAGAGATACAGAGTGTTGCCCCATTAGGAAGCAATGCTTTAGCAGAGCGCGAATGTCTGTGTGGCAGCGAATGCAGTTCCAAGGGACAGTGAAAACCAGCTAGAGCTTTCAGTGCTGGCAGCTTTCCTGTGGGCGCAATGTCTGGACGTTTCCAATTTGGCAGCCGGGCTCTGCCAGAGAGAGATACAGAGTGTTGCCCCATTACGAAGCAATGCTTTAGCAGAGCGCGAATGTCTGTGTGGCAGCGAATGCAGTTCCAAGGGACAGTGAAAACCAGCTAGAGCTTTCAGTGCTGGCAGCTTTCCTGTGGGCGCAATCTCTGGACGTTTCCAATTTGGCAGCTGGGCTCTGCCAGAGAGAGATACAGAGTGTTGCCCCATTACGAAGCAATGCTTTAGCAGAGCGCGAATGTCTGTGTGGCAGCGAATGCAGTTCCAAGGGACAGTGAAAACCAGCTAGAGCTTTCAGTGCTGGCAGCTTTCCTGTGGGCGCAATCTCTGGACGTTTCCAATTTGGCAGCCGGGCTCTGCCAGAGAGAGATACAGAGTGTTGCCCCATTACGAAGCAATGCTTTAGCAGAGCGCGAATGTCTGTGTGGCAGCGAATGCAGTTCCAAGGGACAGTGAAAACCAGCTAGAGCTTTCAGTGCTGGCAGCTTTCCTGTGGGCGCAATCTCTGGACGTTTCCAATTTGGCAGCCGGGCTCTGCCAGAGAGAGATACAGAGTGTTGCCCCATTACGAAGCAATGCTTTAGCAGAGCGCGAATGTCTGTGTGGCAGCGAATGCAGTTCCAAGGGACAGTGAAAACCAGCTAGAGCTTTCAGTGCTGGCAGCTTTCCTGTGGGAGCAATCTCTGGACGTTTCCAATTTGGCAGCCGGGCTCTGCCAGAGAGAGATACAGAGTGTTGCCCCATTACGAAGCAATGCTTTAGCAGAGCGCGAATGTCTGTGTGGCAGCGAATGCAGTTCCAAGGGACAGTGAAAACCAGCTAGAGCTTTCAGTGCTGGCAGCTTTCCTGTGGGCGCAATGTCTGGACGTTTCCAATTTGGCAGCCGGGCTCTGCCAGAGAGAGATACAGAGTGTTGCCCCATTAGGAAGCAATGCTTTAGCAGAGCGCGAATGTCTGTGTGGCAGCGAATGCAGTTCCAAGGGACAGTGAAAACCAGCTAGAGCTTTCAGTGCTGGCAGCTTTCCTGTGGGCGCAATGTCTGGACGTTTCCAATTTGGCAGCCGGGCTCTGCCAGAGAGAGATACAGAGTGTTGCCCCATTACGAAGCAATGCTTTAGCAGAGCGCGAATGTCTGTGTGGCAGCGAATGCAGTTCCAAGGGACAGTGAAAACCAGCTAGAGCTTTCAGTGCTGGCAGCTTTCCTGTTTGCGCAATCTCTGGACGTTTCCAATTTGGCAGCTGGGCTCTGCCAGAGAGAGATACAGAGTGTTGCCCCATTACGAAGCAATGCTTTAGCAGAGCGCGAATGTCTGTGTGGCAGCGAATGCAGTTCCAAGGGACAGTGAAAACCAGCTAGAGCTTTCAGTGCTGGCAGCTTTCCTGTGGGCGCAATGTCTGGACGTTTCCAATTTGGCAGCCGGGCTCTGCCAGAGAGAGATACAGAGTGTTGCCCCATTACGAAGCAATGCTTTAGCAGAGCGCGAATGTCTGTGTGGCAGCGAATGCAGTTCCAAGGGACAGTGAAAACCAGCTAGAGCTTTCAGTGCTGGCAGCTTTCCTGTGGGCGCAATGTCTGGACGTTTCCAATTTGGCAGCCGGGCTCTGCCAGAGAGAGATACAGAGTGTTGCCCAATTACCAAGTTAAGCTTTAGCAGAGCGCGAATGTCTGTGTGGCAGCGAATGCAGTTCCAAGGGACAGTGAAAACCAGCTAGAGCTTTCAGTGCTGGCAGCTTTCCTGTGGGAGCAATCTCTGGACGTTTCCAATTTGGCAGCCGGGCTCTGCCAGAGAGAGATACAGAGTGTTGCCCCATTACGAAGCAATGCTTTAGCAGAGCGCGAATGTCTGTGTGGCAGCGAATGCAGTTCCAAGGGACAGTGAAAACCAGCTAGAGCTTTCAGTGCTGGCAGCTTTCCTGTGGGCGCAATCTCTGGACGTTTCCAATTTGGCAGCCGGGCTCTGCCAGAGAGAGATACAGAGTGTTGCCCCATTAGGAAGCAATGCTTTAGCAGAGCGCGAATGTCTGTGTGGCAGCGAATGCAGTTCCAAGGGACAGTGAAAACCAGCTAGAGCTTTCAGTGCTGGCAGCTTTCCTGTGGGCGCAATCTCTGGACGTTTCCAATTTGGCAGCCGGGCTCTGCCAGAGAGAGATACAGAGTGTTGCCCAATTACCAAGTTAAGCTTTAGCAGAGCGCGAATGTCTGTGTGGCAGCGAATGCAGTTCCAAGGGACAGTGAAAACCAGCTAGAGCTTTCAGTGCTGGCAGCTTTCCTGTGGGCGCAATGTCTGGACGTTTCCAATTTGGCAGCCGGGCTCTGCCAGAGAGAGATACAGAGTGTTGCCCCATTACGAAGCAATGCTTTAGCAGAGCGCGAATGTCTGTGTGGCAGCGAATGCAGTTCCAAGGGACAGTGAAAACCAGCTAGAGCTTTCAGTGCTGGCAGCTTTCCTGTGGGCGCAATGTCTGGACGTTTCCAATTTGGCAGCCGGGCTCTGCCAGAGAGAGATACAGAGTGTTGCCCCATTACGAAGCAATGCTTTAGCAGAGCGCGAATGTCTGTGTGGCAGCGAATGCAGTTCCAAGGGACAGTGAAAACCAGCTAGAGCTTTCAGTGCTGGCAGCTTTCCTGTGGGCGCAATCTCTGGACGTTTCCAATTTGGCAGCCGGGCTCTGCCAGAGAGAGATACAGAGTGTTGCCCAATTACCAAGTTAAGCTTTAGCAGAGCGCAAATGTCTGTGTGGCAGCGAATGCAGTTCCAAGGGACAGTGAAAACCAGCTAGAGCTTTCAGTGCTGGCAGCTTTCCTGTGGGCGCAATCTCTGGACGTTTCCAATTTGGCAGCCGGGCTCTGCCAGAGAGAGATACAGAGTGTTGCCCCATTACGAAGCAATGCTTTAGCAGAGCGCGAATGTCTGTGTGGCAGCGAATGCAGTTCCAAGGGACAGTGAAAACCAGCTAGAGCTTTCAGTGCTGGCAGCTTTCCTGTGGGCGCAATCTCCGGACGTTTCCAATTTGGCAGCCGGGCTCTGCCAGAGAGAGATACAGAGTGTTGCCCCATTACGAAGCAATGCTTTAGCAGAGCGCGAATGTCTGTGTGGCAGCGAATGCAGTTCCAAGGGACAGTGAAAACCAGCTAGAGCTTTCAGTGCTGGCAGCTTTCCTGTGGGCGCAATCTCTGGACGTTTCCAATTTGGCAGCCGGGCTCTGCCAGAGAGAGATACAGAGTGTTGCCCCATTAGGAAGCAATGCTTTAGCAGAGCGCGAATGTCTGTGTGGCAGCGAATGCAGTTCCAAGGGACAGTGAAAACCAGCTAGAGCTTTCAGTGCTGGCAGCTTTCCTGTGGGCGCAATCTCTGGACGTTTCCAATTTGGCAGCCGGGCTCTGCCAGAGAGAGATACAGAGTGTTGCCCCATTAGGAAGCAATGCTTTAGCAGAGCGCGAATGTCTGTGTGGCAGCGAATGCAGTTCCAAGGGACAGTGAAAACCAGCTAGAGCTTTCAGTGCTGGCAGCTTTCCTGTGGGCGCAATGTCTGGACGTTTCCAATTTGGCAGCCGGGCTCTGCCAGAGAGAGATACAGAGTGTTGCCCCATTACGAAGCAATGCTTTAGCAGAGCGCGAATGTCTGTGTGGCAGCGAATGCAGTTCCAAGGGACAGTGAAAACCAGCTAGAGCTTTCAGTGCTGGCAGCTTTCCTGTGGGCGCAATGTCTGGACGTTTCCAATTTGGCAGCCGGGCTCTGCCAGAGAGAGATACAGAGTGTTGCCCAATTACCAAGTTAAGCTTTAGCAGAGCGCGAATGTCTGTGTGGCAGCGAATGCAGTTCCAAGGGACAGTGAAAACCAGCTAGAGCTTTCAGTGCTGGCAGCTTTCCTGTGGGCGCAATCTCTGGACGTTTCCAATTTGGCAGCCGGGCTCTGCCAGAGAGAGATACAGAGCGTTGCCCCATTACGAAGCAATGCTTTAGCAGAGCGCGAATGTCTGTGTGGCAGCGAATGCAGTTCCAAGGGACAGTGAAAACCAGCTAGAGCTTTCAGTGCTGGCAGCTTTCCTGTGGGCGCAATCTCTGGACGTTTCCAATTTGGCAGCCGGGCTCTGCCAGAGAGAGATACAGAGTGTTGCCCCATTACGAAGCAATGCTTTAGCAGAGCGCGAATGTCTGTGTGGCAGCGAATGCAGTTCCAAGGGACAGTGAAAACCAGCTAGAGCTTTCAGTGCTGGCAGCTTTCCTGTGGGCGCAATGTCTGGACGTTTCCAATTTGGCAGCCGGGCTCTGCCAGAGAGAGATACAGAGTGTTGCCCCATTACGAAGCAATGCTTTAGCAGAGCGCGAATGTCTGTGTGGCAGCGAATGCAGTTCCAAGGGACAGTGAAAACCAGCTAGAGCTTTCAGTGCTGGCAGCTTTCCTGTGGGCGCAATCTCTGGACGTTTCCAATTTGGCAGCCGGGCTCTGCCAGAGAGAGATACAGAGTGTTGCCCAATTACCAAGTTAAGCTTTAGCAGAGCGCGAATGTCTGTGTGGCAGCGAATGCAGTTCCAAGGGACAGTGAAAACCAGCTAGAGCTTTCAGTGCTGGCAGCTTTCCTGTTTGCGCAATCTCTGGACGTTTCCAATTTGGCAGCCGGGCTCTGCCAGAGAGAGATACAGAGTGTTGCCCCATTACGAAGCAATGCTTTAGCAGAGCACGAATGTCTGTGTGGCAGCGAATGCAGTTCCAAGGGACAGTGAAAACCAGCTAGAGCTTTCAGTGCTGGCAGCTTTCCTGTGGGCGCAATGTCTGGACGTTTCCAATTTGGCAGCCGGGCTCTGCCAGAGAGAGATACAGAGTGTTGCCCCATTACGAAGCAATGCTTTAGCAGAGCGCGAATGTCTGTGTGGCAGCGAATGCAGTTCCAAGGGACAGTGAAAACCAGCTAGAGCTTTCAGTGCTGGCAGCTTTCCTGTGGGCGCAATCTCTGGACGTTTCCAATTTGGCAGCCGGGCTCTGCCAGAGAGAGATACAGAGTGTTGCCCAATTACCAAGTTAAGCTATAGCAGAGCGCAAATGTCTGTGTGGCAGCGAATGCAGTTCCAAGGGACAGTGAAAACCAGCTAGAGCTTTCAGTGCTGGCAGCTTTCCTGTGGGCGCAATCTCTGGACGTTTCCAATTTGGCAGCCGGGCTCTGCCAGAGAGAGATACAGAGTGTTGCCCCATTACGAAGCAATGCTTTAGCAGAGCGCGAATGTCTGTGTGGCAGCGAATGCAGTTCCAAGGGACAGTGAAAACCAGCTAGAGCTTTCAGTGCTGGCAGCTTTCCTGTGGGCGCAATCTCCGGACGTTTCCAATTTGGCAGCCGGGCTCTGCCAGAGAGAGATACAGAGTGTTGCCCCATTACGAAGCAATGCTTTAGCAGAGCGCGAATGTCTGTGTGGCAGCGAATGCAGTTCCAAGGGACAGTGAAAACCAGCTAGAGCTTTCAGTGCTGGCAGCTTTCCTGTGGGCGCAATGTCTGGACGTTTCCAATTTGGCAGCCGGGCTCTGCCAGAGAGAGATACAGAGTGTTGCCCCATTACGAAGCAATGCTTTAGCAGAGCGCGAATGTCTGTGTGGCAGCGAATGCAGTTCCAAGGGACAGTGAAAACCAGCTAGAGCTTTCAGTGCTGGCAGCTTTCCTGTGGGCGCAATGTCTGGACGTTTCCAATTTGGCAGCCGGACTCTGCCAGAGAGAGATACAGAGTGTTGCCCCATTACGAAGCAATGCTTTAGCAGAGCGCGAATGTCTGTGTGGCAGCGAATGCAGTTCCAAGGGACAGTGAAAACCAGCTAGAGCTTTCAGTGCTGGCAGCTTTCCTGTGGGCGCAATGTCTGGACATTTCCAATTTGGCAGCCGGGCTCTGCCAGAGAGAGATACAGAGTGTTGCCCCATTACGAAGCAATGCTTTAGCAGAGCGCGAATGTCTGTGTGGCAGCGAATGCAGTTCCAAGGGACAGTGAAAACCAGCTAGAGCTTTCAGTGCTGGCAGCTTTCCTGTGGGCGCAATGTCTGGACGTTTCCAATTTGGCAGCCGGGCTCTGCCAGAGAGAGATACAGAGCGTTGCCCCATTACGAAGCAATGCTTTAGCAGAGCGCGAATGTCTGTGTGGCAGCGAATGCAGTTCCAAGGGACAGTGAAAACCAGCTAGAGCTTTCAGTGCTGGCAGCTTTCCTGTGGGCGCAATGTCTGGACGTTTCCAATTTGGCAGCCGGGCTCTGCCAGAGAGAGATACAGAGTGTTGCCCCATTACGAAGCAATGCTTTAGCAGAGCGCGAATGTCTGTGTGGCAGCGAATGCAGTTCCAAGGGACAGTGAAAACCAGCTAGAGCTTTCAGTGCTGGCAGCTTTCCTGTGGGCGCAATCTCTGGACGTTTCCAATTTGGCAGCCGGGCTCTGCCAGAGAGAGATACAGAGTGTTGCCCCATTAGGAAGCAATGCTTTAGCAGAGCGCGAATGTCTGTGTGGCAGCGAATGCAGTTCCAAGGGACAGTGAAAACCAGCTAGAGCTTTCAGTGCTGGCAGCTTTCCTGTTTGCGCAATCTCTGGACGTTTCCAATTTGGCAGCCGGGCTCTGCCAGAGAGAGATACAGAGTGTTGCCCCATTACGAAGCAATGCTTTAGCAGAGCACGAATGTCTGTGTGGCAGCGAATGCAGTTCCAAGGGACAGTGAAAACCAGCTAGAGCTTTCAGTGCTGGCAGCTTTCCTGTTTGCGCAATCTCTGGACGTTTCCAATTTGGCAGCTGGGCTCTGCCAGAGAGAGATACAGAGTGTTGCCCCATTACGAAGCAATGCTTTAGCAGAGCGCGAATGTCTGTGTGGCAGCGAATGCAGTTCCAAGGGACAGTGAAAACCAGCTAGAGCTTTCAGTGCTGGCAGCTTTCCTGTGGGCGCAATGTCTGGACGTTTCCAATTTGGCAGCCGGGCTCTGCCAGAGAGAGATACAGAGTGTTGCCCCATTAGGAAGCAATGCTTTAGCAGAGCGCGAATGTCTGTGTGGCAGCGAATGCAGTTCCAAGGGACAGTGAAAACCAGCTAGAGCTTTCAGTGCTGGCAGCTTTCCTGTGGGCGCAATGTCTGGACGTTTCCAATTTGGCAGCCGGGCTCTGCCAGAGAGAGATACAGAGTGTTGCCCCATTAGGAAGCAATGCTTTAGCAGAGCGCGAATGTCTGTGTGGCAGCGAATGCAGTTCCAAGGGACAGTGAAAACCAGCTAGAGCTTTCAGTGCTGGCAGCTTTCCTGTGGGCGCAATGTCTGGACGTTTCCAATTTGGCAGCCGGGCTCTGCCAGAGAGAGATACAGAGTGTTGCCCCATTACGAAGCAATGCTTTAGCAGAGCGCGAATGTCTGTGTGGCAGCGAATGCAGTTCCAAGGGACAGTGAAAACCAGCTAGAGCTTTCAGTGCTGGCAGCTTTCCTGTGGGCGCAATCTCTGGACGTTTCCAATTTGGCAGCCGGGCTCTGCCAGAGAGAGATACAGAGTGTTGCCCCATTACGAAGCAATGCTTTAGCAGAGCGCGAATGTCTGTGTGGCAGCGAATGCAGTTCCAAGGGACAGTGAAAACCAGCTAGAGCTTTCAGTGCTGGCAGCTTTCCTGTGGGCGCAATGTCTGGACGTTTCCAATTTGGCAGCCGGGCTCTGCCAGAGAGAGATACAGAGTGTTGCCCCATTACGAAGCAATGCTTTAGCAGAGCGCGAATGTCTGTGTGGCAGCGAATGCAGTTCCAAGGGACAGTGAAAACCAGCTAGAGCTTTCAGTGCTGGCAGCTTTCCTGTGGGCGCAATCTCTGGACGTTTCCAATTTGGCAGCCGGGCTCTGCCAGAGAGAGATACAGAGTGTTGCCCAATTACCAAGTTAAGCTTTAGCAGAGCGCGAATGTCTGTGTGGCAGCGAATGCAGTTCCAAGGGACAGTGAAAACCAGCTAGAGCTTTCAGTGCTGGCAGCTTTCCTGTTTGCGCAATCTCTGGACGTTTCCAATTTGGCAGCCGGGCTCTGCCAGAGAGAGATACAGAGTGTTGCCCCATTACGAAGCAATGCTTTAGCAGAGCACGAATGTCTGTGTGGCAGCGAATGCAGTTCCAAGGGACAGTGAAAACCAGCTAGAGCTTTCAGTGCTGGCAGCTTTCCTGTGGGCGCAATGTCTGGACGTTTCCAATTTGGCAGCCGGGCTCTGCCAGAGAGAGATACAGAGTGTTGCCCCATTAGGAAGCAATGCTTTAGCAGAGCGCGAATGTCTGTGTGGCAGCGAATGCAGTTCCAAGGGACAGTGAAAACCAGCTAGAGCTTTCAGTGCTGGCAGCTTTCCTGTGGGCGCAATCTCTGGACGTTTCCAATTTGGCAGCCGGGCTCTGCCAGAGAGAGATACAGAGTGTTGCCCAATTACCAAGTTAAGCTTTAGCAGAGCGCAAATGTCTGTGTGGCAGCGAATGCAGTTCCAAGGGACAGTGAAAACCAGCTAGAGCTTTCAGTGCTGGCAGCTTTCCTGTGGGAGCAATCTCTGGACGTTTCCAATTTGGCAGCCGGGCTCTGCCAGAGAGAGATACAGAGTGTTGCCCCATTAGGAAGCAATGCTTTAGCAGAGCGCGAATGTCTGTGTGGCAGCGAATGCAGTTCCAAGGGACAGTGAAAACCAGCTAGAGCTTTCAGTGCTGGCAGCTTTCCTGTGGGAGCAATCTCTGGACGTTTCCAATTTGGCAGCCGGGCTCTGCCAGAGAGAGATACAGAGTGTTGCCCCATTAGGAAGCAATGCTTTAGCAGAGCGCGAATGTCTGTGTGGCAGCGAATGCAGTTCCAAGGGACAGTGAAAACCAGCTAGAGCTTTCAGTGCTGGCAGCTTTCCTGTGGGCGCAATCTCTGGACGTTTCCAATTTGGCAGCCGGACTCTGCCAGAGAGAGATACAGAGTGTTGCCCCATTACGAAGCAATGCTTTAGCAGAGCGCGAATGTCTGTGTGGCAGCGAATGCAGTTCCAAGGGACAGTGAAAACCAGCTAGAGCTTTCAGTGCTGGCAGCTTTCCTGTGGGCGCAATGTCTGGACGTTTCCAATTTGGCAGCCGGGCTCTGCCAGAGAGAGATGCAGAGTGTTGCCCCATTAGGAAGCAATGCTTTAGCAGAGCGCGAATGTCTGTGTGGCAGCGAATGCAGTTCCAAGGGACAGTGAAAACCAGCTAGAGCTTTCAGTGCTGGCAGCTTTCCTGTGGGCGCAATGTCTGGACGTTTCCAATTTGGCAGCCGGGCTCTGCCAGAGAGAGATACAGAGTGTTGCCCCATTAGGAAGCAATGCTTTAGCAGAGCGCGAATGTCTGTGTGGCAGCGAATGCAGTTCCAAGGGACAGTGAAAACCAGCTAGAGCTTTCAGTGCTGGCAGCTTTCCTGTGGGCGCAATGTCTGGACGTTTCCAATTTGGCAGCCGGGCTCTGCCAGAGAGAGATACAGAGTGTTGCCCCATTACGAAGCAATGCTTTAGCAGAGCGCGAATGTCTGTGTGGCAGCGAATGCAGTTCCAAGGGACAGTGAAAACCAGCTAGAGCTTTCAGTGCTGGCAGCTTTCCTGTGGGCGCAATGTCTGGACGTTTCCAATTTGGCAGCTGGGCTCTGCCAGAGAGAGATACAGAGTGTTGCCCCATTACGAAGCAATGCTTTAGCAGAGCGCGAATGTCTGTGTGGCAGCGAATGCAGTTCCAAGGGACAGTGAAAACCAGCTAGAGCTTTCAGTGCTGGCAGCTTTCCTGTGGGCGCAATCTCTGGACGTTTCCAATTTGGCAGCCGGGCTCTGCCAGAGAGAGATACAGAGTGTTGCCCCATTAGGAAGCAATGCTTTAGCAGAGCGCGAATGTCTGTGTGGCAGCGAATGCAGTTCCAAGGGACAGTGAAAACCAGCTAGAGCTTTCAGTGCTGGCAGCTTTCCTGTTTGCACAATCTCTGGACGTTTCCAATTTGGCAGCTGGGCTCTGCCAGAGAGAGATACAGAGTGTTGCCCCATTACGAAGCAATGCTTTAGCAGAGCGCGAATGTCTGTGTGGCAGCGAATGCAGTTCCAAGGGACAGTGAAAACCAGCTAGAGCTTTCAGTGCTGGCAGCTTTCCTGTGGGCGCAATGTCTGGACGTTTCCAATTTGGCAGCCGGGCTCTGCCAGAGAGAGATACAGAGTGTTGCCCCATTACGAAGCAATGCTTTAGCAGAGCGCGAATGTCTGTGTGGCAGCGAATGCAGTTCCAAGGGACAGTGAAAACCAGCTAGAGCTTTCAGTGCTGGCAGCTTTCCTGTGGGCGCAATGTCTGGACGTTTCCAATTTGGCAGCCGGGCTCTGCCAGAGAGAGATACAGAGTGTTGCCCAATTACCAAGTTAAGCTTTAGCAGAGCGCGAATGTCTGTGTGGCAGCGAATGCAGTTCCAAGGGACAGTGAAAACCAGCTAGAGCTTTCAGTGCTGGCAGCTTTCCTGTGGGCGCAATCTCTGGACGTTTCCAATTTGGCAGCCGGGCTCTGCCAGAGAGAGATACAGAGTGTTGCCCCATTAGGAAGCAATGCTTTAGCAGAGCGTGAATGTCTGTGTGGCAGCGAATGCAGTTCCAAGGGACAGTGAAAACCAGCTAGAGCTTTCAGTGCTGGCAGCTTTCCTGTGGGCGCAATGTCTGGACGTTTCCAATTTGGCAGCCGGGCTCTGCCAGAGAGAGATACAGAGTGTTGCCCCATTAGGAAGCAATGCTTTAGCAGAGCGCGAATGTCTGTGTGGCAGCGAATGCAGTTCCAAGGGACAGTGAAAACCAGCTAGAGCTTTCAGTGCTGGCAGCTTTCCTGTGGGCGCAATCTCTGGACGTTTCCAATTTGGCAGCCGGGCTCTGCCAGAGAGAGATACAGAGTGTTGCCCAATTACCAAGTTAAGCTTTAGCAGAGCGCAAATGTCTGTGTGGCAGCGAATGCAGTTCCAAGGGACAGTGAAAACCAGCTAGAGCTTTCAGTGCTGGCAGCTTTCCTGTGGGCGCAATCTCTGGACGTTTCCAATTTGGCAGCCGGACTCTGCCAGAGAGAGATACAGAGTGTTGCCCCATTACGAAGCAATGCTTTAGCAGAGCGCGAATGTCTGTGTGGCAGCGAATGCAGTTCCAAGGGACAGTGAAAACCAGCTAGAGCTTTCAGTGCTGGCAGCTTTCCTGTGGGCGCAATCTCTGGACGTTTCCAATTTGGCAGCCGGGCTCTGCCAGAGAGAGATGCAGAGTGTTGCCCCATTAGGAAGCAATGCTTTAGCAGAGCGCGAATGTCTGTGTGGCAGCGAATGCAGTTCCAAGGGACAGTGAAAACCAGCTAGAGCTTTCAGTGCTGGCAGCTTTCCTGTGGGCGCAATGTCTGGACGTTTCCAATTTGGCAGCCGGGCTCTGCCAGAGAGAGATACAGAGTGTTGCCCCATTACGAAGCAATGCTTTAGCAGAGCGCGAATGTCTGTGTGGCAGCGAATGCAGTTCCAAGGGACAGTGAAAACCAGCTAGAGCTTTCAGTGCTGGCAGCTTTCCTGTGGGCGCAATGTCTGGACGTTTCCAATTTGGCAGCTGGGCTCTGCCAGAGAGAGATACAGAGTGTTGCCCCATTACGAAGCAATGCTTTAGCAGAGCGCGAATGTCTGTGTGGCAGCGAATGCAGTTCCAAGGGACAGTGAAAACCAGCTAGAGCTTTCAGTGCTGGCAGCTTTCCTGTGGGCGCAATCTCTGGACGTTTCCAATTTGGCAGCCGGGCTCTGCCAGAGAGAGATACAGAGTGTTGCCCCATTAGGAAGCAATGCTTTAGCAGAGCGCGAATGTCTGTGTGGCAGCGAATGCAGTTCCAAGGGACAGTGAAAACCAGCTAGAGCTTTCAGTGCTGGCAGCTTTCCTGTGGGCGCAATGTCTGGACGTTTCCAATTTGGCAGCCGGGCTCTGCCAGAGAGAGATACAGAGTGTTGCCCCATTACGAAGCAATGCTTTAGCAGAGCGCGAATGTCTGTGTGGCAGCGAATGCAGTTCCAAGGGACAGTGAAAACCAGCTAGAGCTTTCAGTGCTGGCAGCTTTCCTGTGGGCGCAATGTCTGGACGTTTCCAATTTGGCAGCCGGGCTCTGCCAGAGAGAGATACAGAGTGTTGCCCAATTACCAAGTTAAGCTTTAGCAGAGCGCGAATGTCTGTGTGGCAGCGAATGCAGTTCCAAGGGACAGTGAAAACCAGCTAGAGCTTTCAGTGCTGGCAGCTTTCCTGTGGGCGCAATCTCTGGACGTTTCCAATTTGGCAGCCGGGCTCTGCCAGAGAGAGATACAGAGTGTTGCCCCATTACGAAGCAATGCTTTAGCAGAGCGCGAATGTCTGTGTGGCAGCGAATGCAGTTCCAAGGGACAGTGAAAACCAGCTAGAGCTTTCAGTGCTGGCAGCTTTCCTGTGGGCGCAATCTCTGGACGTTTCCAATTTGGCAGCCGGGCTCTGCCAGAGAGAGATACAGAGTGTTGCCCCATTACGAAGCAATGCTTTAGCAGAGCGCGAATGTCTGTGTGGCAGCGAATGCAGTTCCAAGGGACAGTGAAAACCAGCTAGAGCTTTCAGTGCTGGCAGCTTTCCTGTGGGCGCAATGTCTGGACGTTTCCAATTTGGCAGCCGGGCTCTGCCAGAGAGAGATACAGAGTGTTGCCCCATTACGAAGCAATGCTTTAGCAGAGCGCGAATGTCTGTGTGGCAGCGAATGCAGTTCCAAGGGACAGTGAAAACCAGCTAGAGCTTTCAGTGCTGGCAGCTTTCCTGTGGGCGCAATCTCTGGACGTTTCCAATTTGGCAGCCGGGCTCTGCCAGAGAGAGATACAGAGTGTTGCCCCATTACGAAGCAATGCTTTAGCAGAGCGCGAATGTCTGTGTGGCAGCGAATGCAGTTCCAAGGGACAGTGAAAACCAGCTAGAGCTTTCAGTGCTGGCAGCTTTCCTGTGGGCGCAATGTCTGGACGTTTCCAATTTGGCAGCCGGGCTCTGCCAGAGAGAGATACAGAGTGTTGCCCAATTACCAAGTTAAGCTTTAGCAGAGCGCGAATGTCTGTGTGGCAGCGAATGCAGTTCCAAGGGACAGTGAAAACCAGCTAGAGCTTTCAGTGCTGGCAGCTTTCCTGTGGGCGCAATCTCTGGACGTTTCCAATTTGGCAGCCGGGCTCTGCCAGAGAGAGATACAGAGTGTTGCCCCATTACGAAGCAATGCTTTAGCAGAGCGCGAATGTCTGTGTGGCAGCGAATGCAGTTCCAAGGGACAGTGAAAACCAGCTAGAGCTTTCAGTGCTGGCAGCTTTCCTGTGGGCGCAATCTCTGGACGTTTCCAATTTGGCAGCCGGGCTCTGCCAGAGAGAGATACAGAGTGTTGCCCCATTACGAAGCAATGCTTTAGCAGAGCGCGAATGTCTGTGTGGCAGCGAATGCAGTTCCAAGGGACAGTGAAAACCAGCTAGAGCTTTCAGTGCTGGCAGCTTTCCTGTGGGCGCAATCTCTGGACGTTTCCAATTTGGCAGCCGGGCTCTGCCAGAGAGAGATACAGAGTGTTGCCCCATTACGAAGCAATGCTTTAGCAGAGCGCGAATGTCTGTGTGGCAGCGAATGCAGTTCCAAGGGACAGTGAAAACCAGCTAGAGCTTTCAGTGCTGGCAGCTTTCCTGTGGGCGCAATGTCTGGACGTTTCCAATTTGGCAGCCGGGCTCTGCCAGAGAGAGATACAGAGTGTTGCCCCATTACGAAGCAATGCTTTAGCAGAGCGCGAATGTCTGTGTGGCAGCGAATGCAGTTCCAAGGGACAGTGAAAACCAGCTAGAGCTTTCAGTGCTGGCAGCTTTCCTGTTTGCGCAATCTCTGGACGTTTCCAATTTGGCAGCTGGGCTCTGCCAGAGAGAGATACAGAGTGTTGCCCCATTACGAAGCAATGCTTTAGCAGAGCGCGAATGTCTGTGTGGCAGCGAATGCAGTTCCAAGGGACAGTGAAAACCAGCTAGAGCTTTCAGTGCTGGCAGCTTTCCTGTGGGCGCAATGTCTGGACGTTTCCAATTTGGCAGCCGGGCTCTGCCAGAGAGAGATACAGAGTGTTGCCCCATTACGAAGCAATGCTTTAGCAGAGCGCGAATGTCTGTGTGGCAGCGAATGCAGTTCCAAGGGACAGTGAAAACCAGCTAGAGCTTTCAGTGCTGGCAGCTTTCCTGTGGGCGCAATGTCTGGACGTTTCCAATTTGGCAGCCGGGCTCTGCCAGAGAGAGATACAGAGTGTTGCCCAATTACCAAGTTAAGCTTTAGCAGAGCGCGAATGTCTGTGTGGCAGCGAATGCAGTTCCAAGGGACAGTGAAAACCAGCTAGAGCTTTCAGTGCTGGCAGCTTTCCTGTGGGAGCAATCTCTGGACGTTTCCAATTTGGCAGCCGGGCTCTGCCAGAGAGAGATACAGAGTGTTGCCCCATTAGGAAGCAATGCTTTAGCAGAGCGCGAATGTCTGTGTGGCAGCGAATGCAGTTCCAAGGGACAGTGAAAACCAGCTAGAGCTTTCAGTGCTGGCAGCTTTCCTGTGGGCGCAATGTCTGGACGTTTCCAATTTGGCAGCCGGGCTCTGCCAGAGAGAGATACAGAGTGTTGCCCCATTAGGAAGCAATGCTTTAGCAGAGCGCGAATGTCTGTGTGGCAGCGAATGCAGTTCCAAGGGACAGTGAAAACCAGCTAGAGCTTTCAGTGCTGGCAGCTTTCCTGTGGGCGCAATCTCTGGACGTTTCCAATTTGGCAGCCGGGCTCTGCCAGAGAGAGATACAGAGTGTTGCCCAATTACCAAGTTAAGCTTTAGCAGAGCGCAAATGTCTGTGTGGCAGCGAATGCAGTTCCAAGGGACAGTGAAAACCAGCTAGAGCTTTCAGTGCTGGCAGCTTTCCTGTGGGCGCAATCTCTGGACGTTTCCAATTTGGCAGCCGGACTCTGCCAGAGAGAGATACAGAGTGTTGCCCCATTACGAAGCAATGCTTTAGCAGAGCGCGAATGTCTGTGTGGCAGCGAATGCAGTTCCAAGGGACAGTGAAAACCAGCTAGAGCTTTCAGTGCTGGCAGCTTTCCTGTGGGCGCAATCTCTGGACGTTTCCAATTTGGCAGCCGGGCTCTGCCAGAGAGAGATGCAGAGTGTTGCCCCATTAGGAAGCAATGCTTTAGCAGAGCGCGAATGTCTGTGTGGCAGCGAATGCAGTTCCAAGGGACAGTGAAAACCAGCTAGAGCTTTCAGTGCTGGCAGCTTTCCTGTGGGCGCAATGTCTGGACGTTTCCAATTTGGCAGCCGGGCTCTGCCAGAGAGAGATACAGAGTGTTGCCCCATTACGAAGCAATGCTTTAGCAGAGCGCGAATGTCTGTGTGGCAGCGAATGCAGTTCCAAGGGACAGTGAAAACCAGCTAGAGCTTTCAGTGCTGGCAGCTTTCCTGTGGGCGCAATGTCTGGACGTTTCCAATTTGGCAGCTGGGCTCTGCCAGAGAGAGATACAGAGTGTTGCCCCATTACGAAGCAATGCTTTAGCAGAGCGCGAATGTCTGTGTGGCAGCGAATGCAGTTCCAAGGGACAGTGAAAACCAGCTAGAGCTTTCAGTGCTGGCAGCTTTCCTGTGGGCGCAATCTCTGGACGTTTCCAATTTGGCAGCCGGGCTCTGCCAGAGAGAGATACAGAGTGTTGCCCCATTAGGAAGCAATGCTTTAGCAGAGCGCGAATGTCTGTGTGGCAGCGAATGCAGTTCCAAGGGACAGTGAAAACCAGCTAGAGCTTTCAGTGCTGGCAGCTTTCCTGTGGGCGCAATGTCTGGACGTTTCCAATTTGGCAGCCGGGCTCTGCCAGAGAGAGATACAGAGTGTTGCCCCATTACGAAGCAATGCTTTAGCAGAGCGCGAATGTCTGTGTGGCAGCGAATGCAGTTCCAAGGGACAGTGAAAACCAGCTAGAGCTTTCAGTGCTGGCAGCTTTCCTGTGGGCGCAATCTCTGGACGTTTCCAATTTGGCAGCCGGGCTCTGCCAGAGAGAGATACAGAGTGTTGCCCAATTACCAAGTTAAGCTTTAGCAGAGCGCGAATGTCTGTGTGGCAGCGAATGCAGTTCCAAGGGACAGTGAAAACCAGCTAGAGCTTTCAGTGCTGGCAGCTTTCCTGTGGGCGCAATGTCTGGACGTTTCCAATTTGGCAGCCGGGCTCTGCCAGAGAGAGATACAGAGTGTTGCCCCATTACGAAGCAATGCTTTAGCAGAGCGCGAATGTCTGTGTGGCAGCGAATGCAGTTCCAAGGGACAGTGAAAACCAGCTAGAGCTTTCAGTGCTGGCAGCTTTCCTGTGGGCGCAATGTCTGGACGTTTCCAATTTGGCAGCCGGGCTCTGCCAGAGAGAGATACAGAGTGTTGCCCAATTACCAAGTTAAGCTTTAGCAGAGCGCGAATGTCTGTGTGGCAGCGAATGCAGTTCCAAGGGACAGTGAAAACCAGCTAGAGCTTTCAGTGCTGGCAGCTTTCCTGTGGGCGCAATCTCTGGACGTTTCCAATTTGGCAGCCGGGCTCTGCCAGAGAGAGATACAGAGTGTTGCCCCATTACGAAGCAATGCTTTAGCAGAGCGCGAATGTCTGTGTGGCAGCGAATGCAGTTCCAAGGGACAGTGAAAACCAGCTAGAGCTTTCAGTGCTGGCAGCTTTCCTGTGGGCGCAATCTCTGGACGTTTCCAATTTGGCAGCCGGGCTCTGCCAGAGAGAGATACAGAGTGTTGCCCCATTACGAAGCAATGCTTTAGCAGAGCGCGAATGTCTGTGTGGCAGCGAATGCAGTTCCAAGGGACAGTGAAAACCAGCTAGAGCTTTCAGTGCTGGCAGCTTTCCTGTGGGCGCAATCTCTGGACGTTTCCAATTTGGCAGCTGGGCTCTGCCAGAGAGAGATACAGAGTGTTGCCCCATTACGAAGCAATGCTTTAGCAGAGCGCGAATGTCTGTGTGGCAGCGAATGCAGTTCCAAGGGACAGTGAAAACCAGCTAGAGCTTTCAGTGCTGGCAGCTTTCCTGTGGGCGCAATCTCTGGACGTTTCCAATTTGGCAGCCGGGCTCTGCCAGAGAGAGATACAGAGTGTTGCCCCATTACGAAGCAATGCTTTAGCAGAGCGCGAATGTCTGTGTGGCAGCGAATGCAGTTACAAGGGACAGTGAAAACCAGCTAGAGCTTTCAGTGCTGGCAGCTTTCCTGTGGGCGCAATCTCTGGACGTTTCCAATTTGGCAGCCGGGCTCTGCCAGAGAGAGATACAGAGTGTTGCCCCATTACGAAGCAATGCTTTAGCAGACGCGAATGTCTGTGTGGCAGCGAATGCAGTTCCAAGGGACAGTGAAAACCAGCTAGAGCTTTCAGTGCTGGCAGCTTTCCTGTGGGCGCAATGTCTGGACGTTTCCAATTTGGCAGCCGGGCTCTGCCAGAGAGAGATACAGAGTGTTGCCCCATTACGAAGCAATGCTTTAGCAGAGCGCGAATGTCTGTGTGGCAGCGAATGCAGTTCCAAGGGACAGTGAAAACCAGCTAGAGCTTTCAGTGCTGGCAGCTTTCCTGTGGGCGCAATGTCTGGACGTTTCCAATTTGGCAGCCGGGCTCTGCCAGAGAGAGATACAGAGTGTTGCCCAATTACCAAGTTAAGCTTTAGCAGAGCGCGAATGTCTGTGTGGCAGCGAATGCAGTTCCAAGGGACAGTGAAAACCAGCTAGAGCTTTCAGTGCTGGCAGCTTTCCTGTTTGCGCAATCTCTGGACGTTTCCAATTTGGCAGCTGGGCTCTGCCAGAGAGAGATACAGAGTGTTGCCCCATTACGAAGCAATGCTTTAGCAGAGCACGAATGTCTGTGTGGCAGCGAATGCAGTTCCAAGGGACAGTGAAAACCAGCTAGAGCTTTCACTGCTGGCAGCTTTCCTGTGGGCGCAATGTCTGGACGTTTCCAATTTGGCAGCCGGGCTCTGCCAGAGAGAGATACAGAGTGTTGCCCCATTACGAAGCAATGCTTTAGCAGAGCGCGAATGTCTGTGTGGCAGCGAATGCAGTTCCAAGGGACAGTGAAAACCAGCTAGAGCTTTCAGTGCTGGCAGCTTTCCTGTTTGCGCAATCTCTGGACGTTTCCAATTTGGCAGCTGGGCTCTACCAGAGAGAGATACAGAGTGTTGCCCCATTACGAAGCAATGCTTTAGCAGAGCGCGAATGTCTGTGTGGCAGCGAATGCAGTTCCAAGGGACAGTGAAAACCAGCTAGAGCTTTCAGTGCTGGCAGCTTTCCTGTGGGCGCAATCTCTGGACGTTTCCAATTTGGCAGCCGGGCTCTGCCAGAGAGAGATACAGAGTGTTGCCCCATTACGAAGCAATGCTTTAGCAGAGCGCGAATGTCTGTGTGGCAGCGAATGCAGTTCCAAGGGACAGTGAAAACCAGCTAGAGCTTTCAGTGCTGGCAGCTTTCCTGTGGGCGCAATGTCTGGACGTTTCCAATTTGGCAGCCGGGCTCTGCCAGAGAGAGATACAGAGTGTTGCCCCATTACGAAGCAATGCTTTAGCAGAGCACGAATGTCTGTGTGGCAGCGAATGCAGTTCCAAGGGACAGTGAAAACCAGCTAGAGCTTTCAGTGCTGGCAGCTTTCCTGTGGGCGCAATCTCTGGACGTTTCCAATTTGGCAGCCGGGCTCTGCCAGAGAGAGATACAGAGTGTTGCCCCATTAGGAAGCAATGCTTTAGCAGAGCGCGAATGTCTGTGTGGCAGCGAATGCAGTTCCAAGGGACAGTGAAAACCAGCTAGAGCTTTCAGTGCTGGCAGCTTTCCTGTGGGCGCAATCTCCGGACGTTTCCAATTTGGCAGCCGGGCTCTGCCAGAGAGAGATACAGAGTGTTGCCCCATTACGAAGCAATGCTTTAGCAGAGCGCGAATGTCTGTGTGGCAGCGAATGCAGTTCCAAGGGACAGTGAAAACCAGCTAGAGCTTTCAGTGCTGGCAGCTTTCCTGTGGGCGCAATGTCTGGACGTTTCCAATTTGGCAGCCGGGCTCTGCCAGAGAGAGATACAGAGTGTTGCCCCATTACGAAGCAATGCTTTAGCAGAGCGCGAATGTCTGTGTGGCAGCGAATGCAGTTCCAAGGGACAGTGAAAACCAGCTAGAGCTTTCAGTGCTGGCAGCTTTCCTGTGGGCGCAATCTCTGGACGTTTCCAATTTGGCAGCCGGGCTCTGCCAGAGAGAGATACAGAGTGTTGCCCAATTACCAAGTTAAGCTTTAGCAGAGCGCAAATGTCTGTGTGGCAGCGAATGCAGTTCCAAGGGACAGTGAAAACCAGCTAGAGCTTTCAGTGCTGGCAGCTTTCCTGTGGGCGCAATCTCTGGACGTTTCCAATTTGGCAGCCGGGCTCTGCCAGAGAGAGATACAGAGTGTTGCCCCATTACGAAGCAATGCTTTAGCAGAGCGCGAATGTCTGTGTGGCAGCGAATGCAGTTCCAAGGGACAGTGAAAACCAGCTAGACCTTTCAGTGCTGGCAGCTTTCCTGTGGGCGCAATCTCCGGACGTTTCCAATTTGGCAGCCGGGCTCTGCCAGAGAGAGATACAGAGTGTTGCCCAATTACCAAGTTAAGCTTTAGCAGAGCGCGCATGTCTGTGTGGCAGCGAATGCAGTTCCAAGGGACAGTGAAAACCAGCTAGAGCTTTCAGTGCTGGCAGCTTTCCTGTGGGCGCAATGTCTGGACGTTTCCAATTTGGCAGCCGGGCTCTGCCAGAGAGAGATACAGAGTGTTGCCCCATTAGGAAGCAATGCTTTAGCAGAGCGCGAATGTCTGTGTGGCAGCGAATGCAGTTCCAAGGGACAGTGAAAACCAGCTAGAGCTTTCAGTGCTGGCAGCTTTCCTGTGGGCGCAATGTCTGGACGTTTCCAATTTGGCAGCCGGGCTCTGCCAGAGAGAGATACAGAGTGTTGCCCCATTACGAAGCAATGCTTTAGCAGAGCGCGAATGTCTGTGTGGCAGCGAATGCAGTTCCAAGGGACAGTGAAAACCAGCTAGAGCTTTCAGTGCTGGCAGCTTTCCTGTGGGCGCAATCTCTGGACGTTTCCAATTTGGCAGCCGGGCTCTGCCAGAGAGAGATACAGAGTGTTGCCCCATTACGAAGCAATGCTTTAGCAGAGCGCGAATGTCTGTGTGGCAGCGAATGCAGTTCCAAGGGACAGTGAAAACCAGCTAGAGCTTTCAGTGCTGGCAGCTTTCCTGTGGGCGCAATGTCTGGACGTTTCCAATTTGGCAGCCGGGCTCTGCCAGAGAGAGATACAGAGTGTTGCCCCATTAGGAAGCAATGCTTTAGCAGAGCGCGAATGTCTGTGTGGCAGCGAATGCAGTTCCAAGGGACAGTGAAAACCAGCTAGAGCTTTCAGTGCTGGCAGCTTTCCTGTGGGCGCAATGTCTGGACGTTTCCAATTTGGCAGCCGGGCTCTGCCAGAGAGAGATACAGAGTGTTGCCCCATTAGGAAGCAATGCTTTAGCAGAGCGCGAATGTCTGTGTGGCAGCGAATGCAGTTCCAAGGGACAGTGAAAACCAGCTAGAGCTTTCAGTGCTGGCAGCTTTCCTGTGGGCGCAATGTCTGGACGTTTCCAATTTGGCAGCCGGGCTCTGCCAGAGAGAGATACAGAGTGTTGCCCAATTACCAAGTTAAGCTTTAGCAGAGCGCGAATGTCTGTGTGGCAGCGAATGCAGTTCCAAGGGACAGTGAAAACCAGCTAGAGCTTTCAGTGCTGGCAGCTTTCCTGTGGGCGCAATCTCTGGACGTTTCCAATTTGGCAGCCGGGCTCTGCCAGAGAGAGATACAGAGTGTTGCCCCATTACGAAGCAATGCTTTAGCAGAGCGCGAATGTCTGTGTGGCAGCGAATGCAGTTCCAAGGGACAGTGAAAACCAGCTAGAGCTTTCAGTGCTGGCAGCTTTCCTGTGGGCGCAATCTCTGGACGTTTCCAATTTGGCAGCCGGGCTCTGCCAGAGAGAGATACAGAGTGTTGCCCCATTACGAAGCAATGCTTTAGCAGACGCGAATGTCTGTGTGGCAGCGAATGCAGTTCCAAGGGACAGTGAAAACCAGCTAGAGCTTTCAGTGCTGGCAGCTTTCCTGTGGGCGCAATGTCTGGACGTTTCCAATTTGGCAGCCGGGCTCTGCCAGAGAGAGATACAGAGTGTTGCCCCATTAGGAAGCAATGCTTTAGCAGAGCGCGAATGTCTGTGTGGCAGCGAATGCAGTTCCAAGGGACAGTGAAAACCAGCTAGAGCTTTCAGTGCTGGCAGCTTTCCTGTGGGCGCAATGTCTGGACGTTTCCAATTTGGCAGCTGGGCTCTGCCAGAGAGAGATACAGAGTGTTGCCCCATTACGAAGCAATGCTTTAGCAGAGCGCGAATGTCTGTGTGGCAGCGAATGCAGTTCCAAGGGACAGTGAAAACCAGCTAGAGCTTTCAGTGCTGGCAGCTTTCCTGTGGGCGCAATGTCTGGACGTTTCCAATTTGGCAGCCGGGCTCTGCCAGAGAGAGATACAGAGTGTTGCCCCATTACGAAGCAATGCTTTAGCAGAGCGCGAATGTCTGTGTGGCAGCGAATGCAGTTCCAAGGGACAGTGAAAACCAGCTAGAGCTTTCAGTGCTGGCAGCTTTCCTGTGGGCGCAATGTCTGGACGTTTCCAATTTGGCAGCCGGGCTCTGCCAGAGAGAGATACAGAGTGTTGCCCCATTACGAAGCAATGCTTTAGCAGAGCGCGAATGTCTGTGTGGCAGCGAATGCAGTTCCAAGGGACAGTGAAAACCAGCTAGAGCTTTCAGTGCTGGCAGCTTTCCTGTGGGAGCAATCTCTGGACGTTTCCAATTTGGCAGCCGGGCTCTGCCAGAGAGAGATACAGAGTGTTGCCCAATTACCAAGTTAAGCTTTAGCAGAGCGCGAATGTCTGTGTGGCAGCGAATGCAGTTCCAAGGGACAGTGAAAACCAGCTAGAGCTTTCAGTGCTGGCAGCTTTCCTGTGGGCGCAATGTCTGGACGTTTCCAATTTGGCAGCCGGGCTCTGCCAGAGAGAGATACAGAGTGTTGCCCAATTACCAAGTTAAGCTTTAGCAGAGCGCGAATGTCTGTGTGGCAGCGAATGCAGTTCCAAGGGACAGTGAAAACCAGCTAGAGCTTTCAGTGCTGGCAGCTTTCCTGTGGGCGCAATGTCTGGACGTTTCCAATTTGGCAGCCGGGCTCTGCCAGAGAGAGATACAGAGTGTTGCCCAATTACCAAGTTAAGCTTTAGCAGAGCGCGAATGTCTGTGTGGCAGCGAATGCAGTTCCAAGGGACAGTGAAAACCAGCTAGAGCTTTCAGTGCTGGCAGCTTTCCTGTGGGAGCAATCTCTGGACGTTTCCAATTTGGCAGCCGGGCTCTGCCAGAGAGAGATACAGAGCGTTGCCCCATTACGAAGCAATGCTTTAGCAGAGCGCGAATGTCTGTGTGGCAGCGAATGCAGTTCCAAGGGACAGTGAAAACCAGCTAGAGCTTTCAGTGCTGGCAGCTTTCCTGTGGGCGCAATCTCTGGACGTTTCCAATTTGGCAGCCGGGCTCTGCCAGAGAGAGATACAGAGTGTTGCCCCATTACGAAGCAATGCTTTAGCAGAGCGCGAATGTCTGTGTGGCAGCGAATGCAGTTCCAAGGGACAGTGAAAACCAGCTAGAGCTTTCAGTGCTGGCAGCTTTCCTGTGGGCGCAATGTCTGGACGTTTCCAATTTGGCAGCCGGGCTCTGCCAGAGAGAGATACAGAGTGTTGCCCCATTAGGAAGCAATGCTTTAGCAGAGCGCGAATGTCTGTGTGACAGCGAATGCAGTTCCAAGGGACAGTGAAAACCAGCTAGAGCTTTCAGTGCTGGCAGCTTTCCTGTGGGCGCAATCTCCGGACGTTTCCAATTTGGCAGCCGGGCTCTGCCAGAGAGAGATACAGAGTGTTGCCCCATTACGAAGCAATGCTTTAGCAGAGCGCGAATGTCTGTGTGGCAGCGAATGCAGTTCCAAGGGACAGTGAAAACCAGCTAGAGCTTTCAGTGCTGGCAGCTTTCCTGTGGGCGCAATGTCTGGACGTTTCCAATTTGGCAGCCGGACTCTGCCAGAGAGAGATACAGAGTGTTGCCCCATTACGAAGCAATGCTTTAGCAGAGCGCGAATGTCTGTGTGGCAGCGAATGCAGTTCCAAGGGACAGTGAAAACCAGCTAGAGCTTTCAGTGCTGGCAGCTTTCCTGTGGGCGCAATGTCTGGACGTTTCCAATTTGGCAGCCGGGCTCTGCCAGAGAGAGATACAGAGTGTTGCCCAATTACCAAGTTAAGCTTTAGCAGAGCGCAAATGTCTGTGTGGCAGCGAATGCAGTTCCAAGGGACAGTGAAAACCAGCTAGAGCTTTCAGTGCTGGCAGCTTTCCTGTGGGCGCAATCTCTGGACGTTTCCAATTTGGCAGCCGGGCTCTGCCAGAGAGAGATACAGAGTGTTGCCCCATTACGAAGCAATGCTTTAGCAGAGCGCGAATGTCTGTGTGGCAGCGAATGCAGTTCCAAGGGACAGTGAAAACCAGCTAGAGCTTTCAGTGCTGGCAGCTTTCCTGTGGGCGCAATCTCCGGACGTTTCCAATTTGGCAGCCGGGCTCTGCCAGAGAGAGATACAGAGTGTTGCCCCATTACGAAGCAATGCTTTAGCAGAGCGCGAATGTCTGTGTGGCAGCGAATGCAGTTCCAAGGGACAGTGAAAACCAGCTAGAGCTTTCAGTGCTGGCAGCTTTCCTGTGGGCGCAATGTCTGGACGTTTCCAATTTGGCAGCCGGGCTCTGCCAGAGAGAGATACAGAGTGTTGCCCCATTACGAAGCAATGCTTTAGCAGAGCGCGAATGTCTGTGTGGCAGCGAATGCAGTTCCAAGGGACAGTGAAAACCAGCTAGAGCTTTCAGTGCTGGCAGCTTTCCTGTGGGCGCAATCTCTGGACGTTTCCAATTTGGCAGCCGGGCTCTGCCAGAGAGAGATACAGAGTGTTGCCCCATTACGAAGCAATGCTTTAGCAGAGCGCGAATGTCTGTGTGGCAGCGAATGCAGTTCCAAGGGACAGTGAAAACCAGCTAGAGCTTTCAGTGCTGGCAGCTTTCCTGTGGGCGCAATGTCTGGACGTTTCCAATTTGGCAGCCGGACTCTGCCAGAGAGAGATACAGAGTGTTGCCCCATTAGGAAGCAATGCTTTAGCAGAGCGCGAATGTCTGTGTGGCAGCGAATGCAGTTCCAAGGGACAGTGAAAACCAGCTAGAGCTTTCAGTGCTGGCAGCTTTCCTGTGGGCGCAATCTCTGGACGTTTCCAATTTGGCAGCCGGGCTCTGCCAGAGAGAGATACAGAGTGTTGCCCCATTACGAAGCAATGCTTTAGCAGAGCGCGAATGTCTGTGTGGCAGCGAATGCAGTTCCAAGGGACAGTGAAAACCAGCTAGAGCTTTCAGTGCTGGCAGCTTTCCTGTGGGCGCAATCTCTGGACGTTTCCATTTTGGCAGCCGGACTCTGCCAGAGAGAGATACAGAGTGTTGCCCCATTACGAAGCAATGCTTTAGCAGAGCGCGAATGTCTGTGTGGCAGCGAATGCAGTTCCAAGGGACAGTGAAAACCAGCTAGAGCTTTCAGTGCTGGCAGCTTTCCTGTGGGCGCAATCTCTGGACATTTCCAATTTGGCAGCCGGGCTCTGCCAGAGAGAGATACAGAGTGTTGCCCCATTACGAAGCAATGCTTTAGCAGAGCGCGAATGTCTGTGTGGCAGCGAATGCAGTTCCAAGGGACAGTGAAAACCAGCTAGAGCTTTCAGTGCTGGCAGCTTTCCTGTGGGCGCAATGTCTGGACGTTTCCAATTTGGCAGCCGGGCTCTGCCAGAGAGAGATACAGAGTGTTGCCCCATTAGGAAGCAATGCTTTAGCAGAGCGCGAATGTCTGTGTGGCAGCGAATGCAGTTCCAAGGGACAGTGAAAACCAGCTAGAGCTTTCAGTGCTGGCAGCTTTCCTGTGGGCGCAATGTCTGGACGTTTCCAATTTGGCAGCCGGGCTCTGCCAGAGAGAGATACAGAGCGTTGCCCCATTACGAAGCAATGCTTTAGCAGAGCGCGAATGTCTGTGTGGCAGCGAATGCAGTTCCAAGGGACAGTGAAAACCAGCTAGAGCTTTCAGTGCTGGCAGCTTTCCTGTGGGCGCAATCTCTGGACGTTTCCAATTTGGCAGCCGGGCTCTGCCAGAGAGAGATACAGAGCGTTGCCCCATTACGAAGCAATGCTTTAGCAGAGCGCGAATGTCTGTGTGGCAGCGAATGCAGTTCCAAGGGACAGTGAAAACCAGCTAGAGCTTTCAGTGCTGGCAGCTTTCCTGTGGGCGCAATGTCTGGACGTTTCCAATTTGGCAGCCGGGCTCTGCCAGAGAGAGATACAGAGTGTTGCCCCATTACGAAGCAATGCTTTAGCAGAGCGCGAATGTCTGTGTGGCAGCGAATGCAGTTCCAAGGGACAGTGAAAACCAGCTAGAGCTTTCAGTGCTGGCAGCTTTCCTGTGGGCGCAATGTCTGGACGTTTCCAATTTGGCAGCCGGGCTCTGCCAGAGAGAGATACAGAGTGTTGCCCCATTAGGAAGCAATGCTTTAGCAGAGCGCGAATGTCTGTGTGGCAGCGAATGCAGTTCCAAGGGACAGTGAAAACCAGCTAGAGCTTTCAGTGCTGGCAGCTTTCCTGTGGGCGCAATCTCTGGACGTTTCCAATTTGGCAGCCGGGCTCTGCCAGAGAGAGATACAGAGTGTTGCCCCATTAGGAAGCAATGCTTTAGCAGAGCGCGAATGTCTGTGTGGCAGCGAATGCAGTTCCAAGGGACAGTGAAAACCAGCTAGAGCTTTCAGTGCTGGCAGCTTTCCTGTTTGCGCAATCTCTGGACGTTTCCAATTTGGCAGCTGGGCTCTGCCAGAGAGAGATACAGAGTGTTGCCCCATTAGGAAGCAATGCTTTAGCAGAGCACGAATGTCTGTGTGGCAGCGAATGCAGTTCCAAGGGACAGTGAAAACCAGCTAGAGCTTTCAGTGCTGGCAGCTTTCCTGTGGGCGCAATGTCTGGACGTTTCCAATTTGGCAGCCGGGCTCTGCCAGAGAGAGATACAGAGTGTTGCCCCATTACGAAGCAATGCTTTAGCAGAGCGCGAATGTCTGTGTGGCAGCGAATGCAGTTCCAAGGGACAGTGAAAACCAGCTAGAGCTTTCAGTGCTGGCAGCTTTCCTGTGGGCGCAATCTCTGGACGTTTCCAATTTGGCAGCCGGGCTCTGCCAGAGAGAGATACAGAGTGTTGCCCAATTACCAAGTTAAGCTTTAGCAGAGCGCAAATGTCTGTGTGGCAGCGAATGCAGTTCCAAGGGACAGTGAAAACCAGCTAGAGCTTTCAGTGCTGGCAGCTTTCCTGTGGGCGCAATCTCTGGACGTTTCCAATTTGGCAGCCGGGCTCTGCCAGAGAGAGATACAGAGTGTTGCCCCATTACGAAGCAATGCTTTAGCAGAGCGCGAATGTCTGTGTGGCAGCGAATGCAGTTCCAAGGGACAGTGAAAACCAGCTAGAGCTTTCAGTGCTGGCAGCTTTCCTGTGGGCGCAATCTCCGGACGTTTCCAATTTGGCAGCCGGGCTCTGCCAGAGAGAGATACAGAGTGTTGCCCCATTACGAAGCAATGCTTTAGCAGAGCGCGAATGTCTGTGTGGCAGCGAATGCAGTTCCAAGGGACAGTGAAAACCAGCTAGAGCTTTCAGTGCTGGCAGCTTTCCTGTGGGCGCAATGTCTGGACGTTTCCAATTTGGCAGCCGGGCTCTGCCAGAGAGAGATACAGAGTGTTGCCCCATTACGAAGCAATGCTTTAGCAGAGCGCGAATGTCTGTGTGGCAGCGAATGCAGTTCCAAGGGACAGTGAAAACCAGCTAGAGCTTTCAGTGCTGGCAGCTTTCCTGTGGGCGCAATGTCTGGACGTTTCCAATTTGGCAGCCGGACTCTGCCAGAGAGAGATACAGAGTGTTGCCCCATTACGAAGCAATGCTTTAGCAGAGCGCGAATGTCTGTGTGGCAGCGAATGCAGTTCCAAGGGACAGTGAAAACCAGCTAGAGCTTTCAGTGCTGGCAGCTTTCCTGTGGGCGCAATGTCTGGACATTTCCAATTTGGCAGCCGGGCTCTGCCAGAGAGAGATACAGAGTGTTGCCCCATTACGAAGCAATGCTTTAGCAGAGCGCGAATGTCTGTGTGGCAGCGAATGCAGTTCCAAGGGACAGTGAAAACCAGCTAGAGCTTTCAGTGCTGGCAGCTTTCCTGTGGGCGCAATGTCTGGACGTTTCCAATTTGGCAGCCGGGCTCTGCCAGAGAGAGATACAGAGCGTTGCCCCATTACGAAGCAATGCTTTAGCAGAGCGCGAATGTCTGTGTGGCAGCGAATGCAGTTCCAAGGGACAGTGAAAACCAGCTAGAGCTTTCAGTGCTGGCAGCTTTCCTGTGGGCGCAATGTCTGGACGTTTCCAATTTGGCAGCCGGGCTCTGCCAGAGAGAGATACAGAGTGTTGCCCCATTACGAAGCAATGCTTTAGCAGAGCGCGAATGTCTGTGTGGCAGCGAATGCAGTTCCAAGGGACAGTGAAAACCAGCTAGAGCTTTCAGTGCTGGCAGCTTTCCTGTGGGCGCAATCTCTGGACGTTTCCAATTTGGCAGCCGGGCTCTGCCAGAGAGAGATACAGAGTGTTGCCCCATTAGGAAGCAATGCTTTAGCAGAGCGCGAATGTCTGTGTGGCAGCGAATGCAGTTCCAAGGGACAGTGAAAACCAGCTAGAGCTTTCAGTGCTGGCAGCTTTCCTGTTTGCGCAATCTCTGGACGTTTCCAATTTGGCAGCCGGGCTCTGCCAGAGAGAGATACAGAGTGTTGCCCCATTACGAAGCAATGCTTTAGCAGAGCGCGAATGTCTGTGTGGCAGCGAATGCAGTTCCAAGGGACAGTGAAAACCAGCTAGAGCTTTCAGTGCTGGCAGCTTTCCTGTGGGCGCAATGTCTGGACGTTTCCAATTTGGCAGCCGGGCTCTGCCAGAGAGAGATACAGAGTGTTGCCCCATTAGGAAGCAATGCTTTAGCAGAGCGCGAATGTCTGTGTGGCAGCGAATGCAGTTCCAAGGGACAGTGAAAACCAGCTAGAGCTTTCAGTGCTGGCAGCTTTCCTGTGGGCGCAATGTCTGGACGTTTCCAATTTGGCAGCCGGGCTCTGCCAGAGAGAGATACAGAGTGTTGCCCAATTACCAAGTTAAGCTTTAGCAGAGCGCGAATGTCTGTGTGGCAGCGAATGCAGTTCCAAGGGACAGTGAAAACCAGCTAGAGCTTTCAGTGCTGGCAGCTTTCCTGTGGGCGCAATGTCTGGACGTTTCCAATTTGGCAGCCGGGCTCTGCCAGAGAGAGATACAGAGTGTTGCCCCATTAGGAAGCAATGCTTTAGCAGAGCGCGAATGTCTGTGTGGCAGCGAATGCAGTTCCAAGGGACAGTGAAAACCAGCTAGAGCTTTCAGTGCTGGCAGCTTTCCTGTGGGCGCAATGTCTGGACGTTTCCAATTTGGCAGCCGGGCTCTGCCAGAGAGAGATACAGAGTGTTGCCCCATTACGAAGCAATGCTTTAGCAGAGCGCGAATGTCTGTGTGGCAGCGAATGCAGTTCCAAGGGACAGTGAAAACCAGCTAGAGCTTTCAGTGCTGGCAGCTTTCCTGTTTGCGCAATCTCTGGACGTTTCCAATTTGGCAGCTGGGCTCTGCCAGAGAGAGATACAGAGTGTTGCCCCATTACGAAGCAATGCTTTAGCAGAGCGCAAATGTCTGTGTGGCAGCGAATGCAGTTCCAAGGGACAGTGAAAACCAGCTAGAGCTTTCAGTGCTGGCAGCTTTCCTGTGGGCGCAATGTCTGGACGTTTCCAATTTGGCAGCCGGGCTCTGCCAGAGAGAGATACAGAGTGTTGCCCCATTACGAAGCAATGCTTTAGCAGAGCGCGAATGTCTGTGTGGCAGCGAATGCAGTTCCAAGGGACAGTGAAAACCAGCTAGAGCTTTCAGTGCTGGCAGCTTTCCTGTGGGCGCAATCTCTGGACGTTTCCAATTTGGCAGCTGGGCTCTGCCAGAGAGAGATACAGAGTGTTGCCCCATTACGAAGCAATGCTTTAGCAGAGCGCGAATGTCTGTGTGGCAGCGAATGCAGTTCCAAGGGACAGTGAAAACCAGCTAGAGCTTTCAGTGCTGGCAGCTTTCCTGTGGGCGCAATCTCTGGACGTTTCCAATTTGGCAGCCGGGCTCTGCCAGAGAGAGATACAGAGTGTTGCCCCATTACGAAGCAATGCTTTAGCAGAGCGCGAATGTCTGTGTGGCAGCGAATGCAGTTCCAAGGGACAGTGAAAACCAGCTAGAGCTTTCAGTGCTGGCAGCTTTCCTGTGGGCGCAATCTCTGGACGTTTCCAATTTGGCAGCCGGGCTCTGCCAGAGAGAGATACAGAGTGTTGCCCCATTACGAAGCAATGCTTTAGCAGAGCGCGAATGTCTGTGTGGCAGCGAATGCAGTTCCAAGGGACAGTGAAAACCAGCTAGAGCTTTCAGTGCTGGCAGCTTTCCTGTTTGCGCAATCTCTGGACGTTTCCAATTTGGCAGCTGGGCTCTGCCAGAGAGAGATACAGAGTGTTGCCCCATTACGAAGCAATGCTTTAGCAGAGCGCGAATGTCTGTGTGGCAGCGAATGCAGTTCCAAGGGACAGTGAAAACCAGCTAGAGCTTTCAGTGCTGGCAGCTTTCCTGTGGGCGCAATGTCTGGACGTTTCCAATTTGGCAGCCGGGCTCTGCCAGAGAGAGATACAGAGTGTTGCCCCATTACGAAGCAATGCTTTAGCAGAGCGCGAATGTCTGTGTGGCAGCGAATGCAGTTCCAAGGGACAGTGAAAACCAGCTAGAGCTTTCAGTGCTGGCAGCTTTCCTGTGGGCGCAATGTCTGGACGTTTCCAATTTGGCAGCCGGGCTCTGCCAGAGAGAGATACAGAGTGTTGCCCCATTAGGAAGCAATGCTTTAGCAGAGCGCGAATGTCTGTGTGGCAGCGAATGCAGTTCCAAGGGACAGTGAAAACCAGCTAGAGCTTTCAGTGCTGGCAGCTTTCCTGTGGGCGCAATGTCTGGACGTTTCCAATTTGGCAGCCGGGCTCTGCCAGAGAGAGATACAGAGTGTTGCCCCATTACGAAGCAATGCTTTAGCAGAGCGCGAATGTCTGTGTGGCAGCGAATGCAGTTCCAAGGGACAGTGAAAACCAGCTAGAGCTTTCAGTGCTGGCAGCTTTCCTGTGGGCGCAATCTCTGGACGTTTCCAATTTGGCAGCCGGGCTCTGCCAGAGAGAGATACAGAGTGTTGCCCCATTACGAAGCAATGCTTTAGCAGAGCGCGAATGTCTGTGTGGCAGCGAATGCAGTTCCAAGGGACAGTGAAAACCAGCTAGAGCTTTCAGTGCTGGCAGCTTTCCTGTGGGCGCAATCTCTGGACGTTTCCAATTTGGCAGCCGGGCTCTGCCAGAGAGAGATACAGAGTGTTGCCCCATTACGAAGCAATGCTTTAGCAGAGCGCGAATGTCTGTGTGGCAGCGAATGCAGTTGCAAGGGACAGTGAAAACCAGCTAGAGCTTTCAGTGCTGGCAGCTTTCCTGTTTGCGCAATCTCTGGACGTTTCCAATTTGGCAGCCGGGCTCTGCCAGAGAGAGATACAGAGTGTTGCCCCATTACGAAGCAATGCTTTAGCAGAGCGCGAATGTCTGTGTGGCAGCGAATGCAGTTCCAAGGGACAGTGAAAACCAGCTAGAGCTTTCAGTGCTGGCAGCTTTCCTGTGGGCGCAATCTCTGGACGTTTCCAATTTGGCAGCCGGGCTCTGCCAGAGAGAGATACAGAGTGTTGCCCCATTAGGAAGCAATGCTTTAGCAGAGCGCGAATGTCTGTGTGGCAGCGAATGCAGTTCCAAGGGACAGTGAAAACCAGCTAGAGCTTTCAGTGCTGGCAGCTTTCCTGTGGGCGCAATGTCTGGACGTTTCCAATTTGGCAGCCGGGCTCTGCCAGAGAGAGATACAGAGTGTTGCCCAATTACCAAGTTAAGCTTTAGCAGAGCGCGAATGTCTGTGTGGCAGCGAATGCAGTTCCAAGGGACAGTGAAAACCAGCTAGAGCTTTCAGTGCTGGCAGCTTTCCTGTGGGCGCAATGTCTGGACGTTTCCAATTTGGCAGCCGGGCTCTGCCAGAGAGAGATACAGAGTGTTGCCCCATTACGAAGCAATGCTTTAGCAGAGCGCGAATGTCTGTGTGGCAGCGAATGCAGTTCCAAGGGACAGTGAAAACCAGCTAGAGCTTTCAGTGCTGGCAGCTTTCCTGTGGGCGCAATGTCTGGACGTTTCCAATTTGGCAGCCGGGCTCTGCCAGAGAGAGATACAGAGTGTTGCCCCATTAGGAAGCAATGCTTTAGCAGAGCGCGAATGTCTGTGTGGCAGCGAATGCAGTTCCAAGGGACAGTGAAAACCAGCTAGAGCTTTCAGTGCTGGCAGCTTTCCTGTGGGCGCAATGTCTGGACGTTTCCAATTTGGCAGCCGGGCTCTGCCAGAGAGAGATACAGAGTGTTGCCCAATTACCAAGTTAAGCTTTAGCAGAGCGCGAATGTCTGTGTGGCAGCGAATGCAGTTCCAAGGGACAGTGAAAACCAGCTAGAGCTTTCAGTGCTGGCAGCTTTCCTGTGGGCGCAATGTCTGGACGTTTCCAATTTGGCAGCCGGGCTCTGCCAGAGAGAGATACAGAGTGTTGCCCCATTACGAAGCAATGCTTTAGCAGAGCGCGAATGTCTGTGTGGCAGCGAATGCAGTTCCAAGGGACAGTGAAAACCAGCTAGAGCTTTCAGTGCTGGCAGCTTTCCTGTGGGCGCAATGTCTGGACGTTTCCAATTTGGCAGCCGGGCTCTGCCAGAGAGAGATACAGAGTGTTGCCCCATTACGAAGCAATGCTTTAGCAGAGCGCGAATGTCTGTGTGGCAGCGAATGCAGTTCCAAGGGACAGTGAAAACCAGCTAGAGCTTTCAGTGCTGGCAGCTTTCCTGTGGGCGCAATCTCTGGACGTTTCCAATTTGGCAGCCGGGCTCTGCCAGAGAGAGATACAGAGTGTTGCCCCATTACGAAGCAATGCTTTAGCAGAGCGCGAATGTCTGTGTGGCAGCGAATGCAGTTCCAAGGGACAGTGAAAACCAGCTAGAGCTTTCAGTGCTGGCAGCTTTCCTGTTTGCGCAATCTCTGGACGTTTCCAATTTGGCAGCTGGGCTCTGCCAGAGAGAGATACAGAGTGTTGCCCCATTAGGAAGCAATGCTTTAGCAGAGCGCGAATGTCTGTGTGGCAGCGAATGCAGTTCCAAGGGACAGTGAAAACCAGCTAGAGCTTTCAGTGCTGGCAGCTTTCCTGTGGGCGCAATGTCTGGACGTTTCCAATTTGGCAGCCGGGCTCTGCCAGAGAGAGATACAGAGTGTTGCCCCATTACGAAGCAATGCTTTAGCAGAGCGCGAATGTCTGTGTGGCAGCGAATGCAGTTCCAAGGGACAGTGAAAACCAGCTAGAGCTTTCAGTGCTGGCAGCTTTCCTGTGGGCGCAATCTCTGGACGTTTCCAATTTGGCAGCTGGGCTCTGCCAGAGAGAGATACAGAGTGTTGCCCCATTACGAAGCAATGCTTTAGCAGAGCGCGAATGTCTGTGTGGCAGCGAATGCAGTTCCAAGGGACAGTGAAAACCAGCTAGAGCTTTCAGTGCTGGCAGCTTTCCTGTGGGCGCAATCTCTGGACGTTTCCAATTTGGCAGCCGGGCTCTGCCAGAGAGAGATACAGAGTGTTGCCCCATTACGAAGCAATGCTTTAGCAGAGCGCGAATGTCTGTGTGGCAGCGAATGCAGTTCCAAGGGACAGTGAAAACCAGCTAGAGCTTTCAGTGCTGGCAGCTTTCCTGTGGGCGCAATCTCTGGACGTTTCCAATTTGGCAGCCGTGCTCTGCCAGAGAGAGATACAGAGTGTTGCCCCATTACGAAGCAATGCTTTAGCAGAGCGCGAATGTCTGTGTGGCAGCGAATGCAGTTCCAAGGGACAGTGAAAACCAGCTAGAGCTTTCAGTGCTGGCAGCTTTCCTGTTTGCGCAATCTCTGGACGTTTCCAATTTGGCAGCTGGGCTCTGCCAGAGAGAGATACAGAGTGTTGCCCCATTACGAAGCAATGCTTTAGCAGAGCGCGAATGTCTGTGTGGCAGCGAATGCAGTTCCAAGGGACAGTGAAAACCAGCTAGAGCTTTCAGTGCTGGCAGCTTTCCTGTGGGCGCAATGTCTGGACGTTTCCAATTTGGCAGCCGGGCTCTGCCAGAGAGAGATACAGAGTGTTGCCCCATTACGAAGCAATGCTTTAGCAGAGCGCGAATGTCTGTGTGGCAGCGAATGCAGTTCCAAGGGACAGTGAAAACCAGCTAGAGCTTTCAGTGCTGGCAGCTTTCCTGTGGGCGCAATCTCTGGACGTTTCCAATTTGGCAGCCGGGCTCTGCCAGAGAGAGATACAGAGTGTTGCCCCATTACGAAGCAATGCTTTAGCAGAGCGCGAATGTCTGTGTGGCAGCGAATGCAGTTCCAAGGGACAGTGAAAACCAGCTAGAGCTTTCAGTGCTGGCAGCTTTCCTGTGGGAGCAATCTCTGGACGTTTCCAATTTGGCAGCCGGGCTCTGCCAGAGAGAGATACAGAGTGTTGCCCCATTACGAAGCAATGCTTTAGCAGAGCGCGAATGTCTGTGTGGCAGCGAATGCAGTTCCAAGGGACAGTGAAAACCAGCTAGAGCTTTCAGTGCTGGCAGCTTTCCTGTGGGCGCAATGTCTGGACGTTTCCAATTTGGCAGCCGGGCTCTGCCAGAGAGAGATACAGAGTGTTGCCCCATTAGGAAGCAATGCTTTAGCAGAGCGCGAATGTCTGTGTGGCAGCGAATGCAGTTCCAAGGGACAGTGAAAACCAGCTAGAGCTTTCAGTGCTGGCAGCTTTCCTGTGGGCGCAATGTCTGGACGTTTCCAATTTGGCAGCCGGGCTCTGCCAGAGAGAGATACAGAGTGTTGCCCCATTACGAAGCAATGCTTTAGCAGAGCGCGAATGTCTGTGTGGCAGCGAATGCAGTTCCAAGGGACAGTGAAAACCAGCTAGAGCTTTCAGTGCTGGCAGCTTTCCTGTTTGCGCAATCTCTGGACGTTTCCAATTTGGCAGCTGGGCTCTGCCAGAGAGAGATACAGAGTGTTGCCCCATTACGAAGCAATGCTTTAGCAGAGCGCGAATGTCTGTGTGGCAGCGAATGCAGTTCCAAGGGACAGTGAAAACCAGCTAGAGCTTTCAGTGCTGGCAGCTTTCCTGTGGGCGCAATGTCTGGACGTTTCCAATTTGGCAGCCGGGCTCTGCCAGAGAGAGATACAGAGTGTTGCCCCATTAGGAAGCAATGCTTTAGCAGAGCGCGAATGTCTGTGTGGCAGCGAATGCAGTTCCAAGGGACAGTGAAAACCAGCTAGAGCTTTCAGTGCTGGCAGCTTTCCTGTGGGCGCAATCTCTGGACGTTTCCAATTTGGCAGCCGGGCTCTGCCAGAGAGAGATACAGAGTGTTGCCCAATTACCAAGTTAAGCTTTAGCAGAGCGCGAATGTCTGTGTGGCAGCGAATGCAGTTCCAAGGGACAGTGAAAACCAGCTAGAGCTTTCAGTGCTGGCAGCTTTCCTGTGGGCGCAATGTCTGGACGTTTCCAATTTGGCAGCCGGGCTCTGCCAGAGAGAGATACAGAGTGTTGCCCCATTACGAAGCAATGCTTTAGCAGAGCGCGAATGTCTGTGTGGCAGCGAATGCAGTTCCAAGGGACAGTGAAAACCAGCTAGAGCTTTCAGTGCTGGCAGCTTTCCTGTGGGCGCAATGTCTGGACGTTTCCAATTTGGCAGCCGGGCTCTGCCAGAGAGAGATACAGAGTGTTGCCCCATTACGAAGCAATGCTTTAGCAGAGCGCGAATGTCTGTGTGGCAGCGAATGCAGTTCCAAGGGACAGTGAAAACCAGCTAGAGCTTTCAGTGCTGGCAGCTTTCCTGTGGGCGCAATCTCTGGACGTTTCCAATTTGGCAGCCGGGCTCTGCCAGAGAGAGATACAGAGTGTTGCCCAATTACCAAGTTAAGCTTTAGCAGAGCGCAAATGTCTGTGTGGCAGCGAATGCAGTTCCAAGGGACAGTGAAAACCAGCTAGAGCTTTCAGTGCTGGCAGCTTTCCTGTGGGCGCAATCTCTGGACGTTTCCAATTTGGCAGCCGGGCTCTGCCAGAGAGAGATACAGAGTGTTGCCCCATTACGAAGCAATGCTTTAGCAGAGCGCGAATGTCTGTGTGGCAGCGAATGCAGTTCCAAGGGACAGTGAAAACCAGCTAGAGCTTTCAGTGCTGGCAGCTTTCCTGTGGGCGCAATCTCCGGACGTTTCCAATTTGGCAGCCGGGCTCTGCCAGAGAGAGATACAGAGTGTTGCCCCATTACGAAGCAATGCTTTAGCAGAGCGCGAATGTCTGTGTGGCAGCGAATGCAGTTCCAAGGGACAGTGAAAACCAGCTAGAGCTTTCAGTGCTGGCAGCTTTCCTGTGGGCGCAATCTCTGGACGTTTCCAATTTGGCAGCCGGGCTCTGCCAGAGAGAGATACAGAGTGTTGCCCCATTAGGAAGCAATGCTTTAGCAGAGCGCGAATGTCTGTGTGGCAGCGAATGCAGTTCCAAGGGACAGTGAAAACCAGCTAGAGCTTTCAGTGCTGGCAGCTTTCCTGTGGGCGCAATCTCTGGACGTTTCCAATTTGGCAGCCGGGCTCTGCCAGAGAGAGATACAGAGTGTTGCCCAATTACCAAGTTAAGCTTTAGCAGAGCGCGAATGTCTGTGTGGCAGCGAATGCAGTTCCAAGGGACAGTGAAAACCAGCTAGAGCTTTCAGTGCTGGCAGCTTTCCTGTGGGCGCAATGTCTGGACGTTTCCAATTTGGCAGCCGGGCTCTGCCAGAGAGAGATACAGAGTGTTGCCCCATTACGAAGCAATGCTTTAGCAGAGCGCGAATGTCTGTGTGGCAGCGAATGCAGTTCCAAGGGACAGTGAAAACCAGCTAGAGCTTTCAGTGCTGGCAGCTTTCCTGTTTGCACAATCTCTGGACGTTTCCAATTTGGCAGCCGGGCTCTGCCAGAGAGAGATACAGAGTGTTGCCCCATTACGAAGCAATGCTTTAGCAGAGCGCGAATGTCTGTGTGGCAGCGAATGCAGTTCCAAGGGACAGTGAAAACCAGCTAGAGCTTTCAGTGCTGGCAGCTTTCCTGTGGGCGCAATGTCTGGACGTTTCCAATTTGGCAGCCGGGCTCTGCCAGAGAGAGATACAGAGTGTTGCCCAATTACCAAGTTAAGCTTTAGCAGAGCGCGAATGTCTGTGTGGCAGCGAATGCAGTTCCAAGGGACAGTGAAAACCAGCTAGAGCTTTCAGTGCTGGCAGCTTTCCTGTGGGCGCAATCTCTGGACGTTTCCAATTTGGCAGCCGGGCTCTGCCAGAGAGAGATACAGAGCGTTGCCCCATTACGAAGCAATGCTTTAGCAGAGCGCGAATGTCTGTGTGGCAGCGAATGCAGTTCCAAGGGACAGTGAAAACCAGCTAGAGCTTTCAGTGCTGGCAGCTTTCCTGTGGGCGCAATCTCTGGACGTTTCCAATTTGGCAGCCGGGCTCTGCCAGAGAGAGATACAGAGTGTTGCCCCATTACGAAGCAATGCTTTAGCAGAGCGCGAATGTCTGTGTGGCAGCGAATGCAGTTCCAAGGGACAGTGAAAACCAGCTAGAGCTTTCAGTGCTGGCAGCTTTCCTGTGGGCGCAATCTCTGGACGTTTCCAATTTGGCAGCCGGGCTCTGCCAGAGAGAGATACAGAGTGTTGCCCAATTACCAAGTTAAGCTTTAGCAGAGCGCGAATGTCTGTGTGGCAGCGAATGCAGTTCCAAGGGACAGTGAAAACCAGCTAGAGCTTTCAGTGCTGGCAGCTTTCCTGTTTGCGCAATCTCTGGACGTTTCCAATTTGGCAGCCGGGCTCTGCCAGAGAGAGATACAGAGTGTTGCCCCATTACGAAGCAATGCTTTAGCAGAGCACGAATGTCTGTGTGGCAGCGAATGCAGTTCCAAGGGACAGTGAAAACCAGCTAGAGCTTTCAGTGCTGGCAGCTTTCCTGTGGGCGCAATGTCTGGACGTTTCCAATTTGGCAGCCGGGCTCTGCCAGAGAGAGATACAGAGTGTTGCCCCATTACGAAGCAATGCTTTAGCAGAGCGCGAATGTCTGTGTGGCAGCGAATGCAGTTCCAAGGGACAGTGAAAACCAGCTAGAGCTTTCAGTGCTGGCAGCTTTCCTGTGGGCGCAATCTCTGGACGTTTCCAATTTGGCAGCCGGGCTCTGCCAGAGAGAGATACAGAGTGTTGCCCAATTACCAAGTTAAGCTTTAGCAGAGCGCAAATGTCTGTGTGGCAGCGAATGCAGTTCCAAGGGACAGTGAAAACCAGCTAGAGCTTTCAGTGCTGGCAGCTTTCCTGTGGGCGCAATCTCTGGACGTTTCCAATTTGGCAGCCGGGCTCTGCCAGAGAGAGATACAGAGTGTTGCCCCATTACGAAGCAATGCTTTAGCAGAGCGCGAATGTCTGTGTGGCAGCGAATGCAGTTCCAAGGGACAGTGAAAACCAGCTAGAGCTTTCAGTGCTGGCAGCTTTCCTGTGGGCGCAATCTCCGGACGTTTCCAATTTGGCAGCCGGGCTCTGCCAGAGAGAGATACAGAGTGTTGCCCCATTACGAAGCAATGCTTTAGCAGAGCGCGAATGTCTGTGTGGCAGCGAATGCAGTTCCAAGGGACAGTGAAAACCAGCTAGAGCTTTCAGTGCTGGCAGCTTTCCTGTGGGCGCAATGTCTGGACGTTTCCAATTTGGCAGCCGGACTCTGCCAGAGAGAGATACAGAGTGTTGCCCCATTACGAAGCAATGCTTTAGCAGAGCGCGAATGTCTGTGTGGCAGCGAATGCAGTTCCAAGGGACAGTGAAAACCAGCTAGAGCTTTCAGTGCTGGCAGCTTTCCTGTGGGCGCAATGTCTGGACATTTCCAATTTGGCAGCCGGGCTCTGCCAGAGAGAGATACAGAGTGTTGCCCCATTACGAAGCAATGCTTTAGCAGAGCGCGAATGTCTGTGTGGCAGCGAATGCAGTTCCAAGGGACAGTGAAAACCAGCTAGAGCTTTCAGTGCTGGCAGCTTTCCTGTGGGCGCAATGTCTGGACGTTTCCAATTTGGCAGCCGGGCTCTGCCAGAGAGAGATACAGAGCGTTGCCCCATTACGAAGCAATGCTTTAGCAGAGCGCGAATGTCTGTGTGGCAGCGAATGCAGTTCCAAGGGACAGTGAAAACCAGCTAGAGCTTTCAGTGCTGGCAGCTTTCCTGTGGGCGCAATGTCTGGACGTTTCCAATTTGGCAGCCGGGCTCTGCCAGAGAGAGATACAGAGTGTTGCCCCATTACGAAGCAATGCTTTAGCAGAGCGCGAATGTCTGTGTGGCAGCGAATGCAGTTCCAAGGGACAGTGAAAACCAGCTAGAGCTTTCAGTGCTGGCAGCTTTCCTGTGGGCGCAATCTCTGGACGTTTCCAATTTGGCAGCCGGGCTCTGCCAGAGAGAGATACAGAGTGTTGCCCCATTAGGAAGCAATGCTTTAGCAGAGCGCGAATGTCTGTGTGGCAGCGAATGCAGTTCCAAGGGACAGTGAAAACCAGCTAGAGCTTTCAGTGCTGGCAGCTTTCCTGTTTGCGCAATCTCTGGACGTTTCCAATTTGGCAGCCGGGCTCTGCCAGAGAGAGATACAGAGTGTTGCCCCATTACGAAGCAATGCTTTAGCAGAGCACGAATGTCTGTGTGGCAGCGAATGCAGTTCCAAGGGACAGTGAAAACCAGCTAGAGCTTTCAGTGCTGGCAGCTTTCCTGTTTGCGCAATCTCTGGACGTTTCCAATTTGGCAGCTGGGCTCTGCCAGAGAGAGATACAGAGTGTTGCCCCATTACGAAGCAATGCTTTAGCAGAGCGCGAATGTCTGTGTGGCAGCGAATGCAGTTCCAAGGGACAGTGAAAACCAGCTAGAGCTTTCAGTGCTGGCAGCTTTCCTGTGGGCGCAATGTCTGGACGTTTCCAATTTGGCAGCCGGGCTCTGCCAGAGAGAGATACAGAGTGTTGCCCCATTAGGAAGCAATGCTTTAGCAGAGCGCGAATGTCTGTGTGGCAGCGAATGCAGTTCCAAGGGACAGTGAAAACCAGCTAGAGCTTTCAGTGCTGGCAGCTTTCCTGTGGGCGCAATGTCTGGACGTTTCCAATTTGGCAGCCGGGCTCTGCCAGAGAGAGATACAGAGTGTTGCCCCATTAGGAAGCAATGCTTTAGCAGAGCGCGAATGTCTGTGTGGCAGCGAATGCAGTTCCAAGGGACAGTGAAAACCAGCTAGAGCTTTCAGTGCTGGCAGCTTTCCTGTGGGCGCAATGTCTGGACGTTTCCAATTTGGCAGCCGGGCTCTGCCAGAGAGAGATACAGAGTGTTGCCCCATTACGAAGCAATGCTTTAGCAGAGCGCGAATGTCTGTGTGGCAGCGAATGCAGTTCCAAGGGACAGTGAAAACCAGCTAGAGCTTTCAGTGCTGGCAGCTTTCCTGTGGGCGCAATCTCTGGACGTTTCCAATTTGGCAGCCGGGCTCTGCCAGAGAGAGATACAGAGTGTTGCCCCATTACGAAGCAATGCTTTAGCAGAGCGCGAATGTCTGTGTGGCAGCGAATGCAGTTCCAAGGGACAGTGAAAACCAGCTAGAGCTTTCAGTGCTGGCAGCTTTCCTGTGGGCGCAATCTCTGGACGTTTCCAATTTGGCAGCCGGGCTCTGCCAGAGAGAGATACAGAGTGTTGCCCAATTACCAAGTTAAGCTTTAGCAGAGCGCGAATGTCTGTGTGGCAGCGAATGCAGTTCCAAGGGACAGTGAAAACCAGCTAGAGCTTTCAGTGCTGGCAGCTTTCCTGTTTGCGCAATCTCTGGACGTTTCCAATTTGGCAGCCGGGCTCTGCCAGAGAGAGATACAGAGTGTTGCCCCATTACGAAGCAATGCTTTAGCAGAGCACGAATGTCTGTGTGGCAGCGAATGCAGTTCCAAGGGACAGTGAAAACCAGCTAGAGCTTTCAGTGCTGGCAGCTTTCCTGTGGGCGCAATGTCTGGACGTTTCCAATTTGGCAGCCGGGCTCTGCCAGAGAGAGATACAGAGTGTTGCCCCATTAGGAAGCAATGCTTTAGCAGAGCGCGAATGTCTGTGTGGCAGCGAATGCAGTTCCAAGGGACAGTGAAAACCAGCTAGAGCTTTCAGTGCTGGCAGCTTTCCTGTGGGCGCAATCTCTGGACGTTTCCAATTTGGCAGCCGGGCTCTGCCAGAGAGAGATACAGAGTGTTGCCCAATTACCAAGTTAAGCTTTAGCAGAGCGCAAATGTCTGTGTGGCAGCGAATGCAGTTCCAAGGGACAGTGAAAACCAGCTAGAGCTTTCAGTGCTGGCAGCTTTCCTGTGGGCGCAATCTCTGGACGTTTCCAATTTGGCAGCCGGGCTCTGCCAGAGAGAGATACAGAGTGTTGCCCCATTAGGAAGCAATGCTTTAGCAGAGCGCGAATGTCTGTGTGGCAGCGAATGCAGTTCCAAGGGACAGTGAAAACCAGCTAGAGCTTTCAGTGCTGGCAGCTTTCCTGTGGGCGCAATCTCTGGACGTTTCCAATTTGGCAGCCGGGCTCTGCCAGAGAGAGATGCAGAGTGTTGCCCCATTAGGAAGCAATGCTTTAGCAGAGCGCGAATGTCTGTGTGGCAGCGAATGCAGTTCCAAGGGACAGTGAAAACCAGCTAGAGCTTTCAGTGCTGGCAGCTTTCCTGTGGGCGCAATGTCTGGACGTTTCCAATTTGGCAGCCGGGCTCTGCCAGAGAGAGATACAGAGTGTTGCCCCATTAGGAAGCAATGCTTTAGCAGAGCGCGAATGTCTGTGTGGCAGCGAATGCAGTTCCAAGGGACAGTGAAAACCAGCTAGAGCTTTCAGTGCTGGCAGCTTTCCTGTGGGCGCAATGTCTGGACGTTTCCAATTTGGCAGCCGGGCTCTGCCAGAGAGAGATACAGAGTGTTGCCCCATTACGAAGCAATGCTTTAGCAGAGCGCGAATGTCTGTGTGGCAGCGAATGCAGTTCCAAGGGACAGTGAAAACCAGCTAGAGCTTTCAGTGCTGGCAGCTTTCCTGTGGGCGCAATGTCTGGACGTTTCCAATTTGGCAGCTGGGCTCTGCCAGAGAGAGATACAGAGTGTTGCCCCATTACGAAGCAATGCTTTAGCAGAGCGCGAATGTCTGTGTGGCAGCGAATGCAGTTCCAAGGGACAGTGAAAACCAGCTAGAGCTTTCAGTGCTGGCAGCTTTCCTGTGGGCGCAATCTCTGGACGTTTCCAATTTGGCAGCCGGGCTCTGCCAGAGAGAGATACAGAGTGTTGCCCCATTAGGAAGCAATGCTTTAGCAGAGCGCGAATGTCTGTGTGGCAGCGAATGCAGTTCCAAGGGACAGTGAAAACCAGCTAGAGCTTTCAGTGCTGGCAGCTTTCCTGTGGGCGCAATGTCTGGACGTTTCCAATTTGGCAGCCGGGCTCTGCCAGAGAGAGATACAGAGTGTTGCCCCATTACGAAGCAATGCTTTAGCAGAGCGCGAATGTCTGTGTGGCAGCGAATGCAGTTCCAAGGGACAGTGAAAACCAGCTAGAGCTTTCAGTGCTGGCAGCTTTCCTGTTTGCACAATCTCTGGACGTTTCCAATTTGGCAGCTGGGCTCTGCCAGAGAGAGATACAGAGTGTTGCCCCATTACGAAGCAATGCTTTAGCAGAGCGCGAATGTCTGTGTGGCAGCGAATGCAGTTCCAAGGGACAGTGAAAACCAGCTAGAGCTTTCAGTGCTGGCAGCTTTCCTGTGGGCGCAATGTCTGGACGTTTCCAATTTGGCAGCCGGGCTCTGCCAGAGAGAGATACAGAGTGTTGCCCCATTACGAAGCAATGCTTTAGCAGAGCGCGAATGTCTGTGTGGCAGCGAATGCAGTTCCAAGGGACAGTGAAAACCAGCTAGAGCTTTCAGTGCTGGCAGCTTTCCTGTGGGCGCAATGTCTGGACGTTTCAAATTTGGCAGCCGGGCTCTGCCAGAGAGAGATACAGAGTGTTGCCCAATTACCAAGTTAAGCTTTAGCAGAGCGCGAATGTCTGTGTGGCAGCGAATGCAGTTCCAAGGGACAGTGAAAACCAGCTAGAGCTTTCAGTGCTGGCAGCTTTCCTATGGGCGCAATCTCTGGACGTTTCCAATTTGGCAGCCGGGCTCTGCCAGAGAGAGATACAGAGTGTTGCCCCATTAGGAAGCAATGCTTTAGCAGAGCGCGAATGTCTGTGTGGCAGCGAATGCAGTTCCAAGGGACAGTGAAAACCAGCTAGAGCTTTCAGTGCTGGCAGCTTTCCTGTGGGCGCAATGTCTGGACGTTTCCAATTTGGCAGCCGGGCTCTGCCAGAGAGAGATACAGAGTGTTGCCCCATTAGGAAGCAATGCTTTAGCAGAGCGCGAATGTCTGTGTGGCAGCGAATGCAGTTCCAAGGGACAGTGAAAACCAGCTAGAGCTTTCAGTGCTGGCAGCTTTCCTGTGGGCGCAATCTCTGGACGTTTCCAATTTGGCAGCCGGGCTCTGCCAGAGAGAGATACAGAGTGTTGCCCAATTACCAAGTTAAGCTTTAGCAGAGCGCAAATGTCTGTGTGGCAGCGAATGCAGTTCCAAGGGACAGTGAAAACCAGCTAGAGCTTTCAGTGCTGGCAGCTTTCCTGTGGGCGCAATCTCTGGACGTTTCCAATTTGGCAGCCGGACTCTGCCAGAGAGAGATACAGAGTGTTGCCCCATTACGAAGCAATGCTTTAGCAGAGCGCGAATGTCTGTGTGGCAGCGAATGCAGTTCCAAGGGACAGTGAAAACCAGCTAGAGCTTTCAGTGCTGGCAGCTTTCCTGTGGGCGCAATCTCTGGACGTTTCCAATTTGGCAGCCGGGCTCTGCCAGAGAGAGATGCAGAGTGTTGCCCCATTAGGAAGCAATGCTTTAGCAGAGCGCGAATGTCTGTGTGGCAGCGAATGCAGTTCCAAGGGACAGTGAAAACCAGCTAGAGCTTTCAGTGCTGGCAGCTTTCCTGTGGGCGCAATGTCTGGACGTTTCCAATTTGGCAGCCGGGCTCTGCCAGAGAGAGATACAGAGTGTTGCCCCATTACGAAGCAATGCTTTAGCAGAGCGCGAATGTCTGTGTGGCAGCGAATGCAGTTCCAAGGGACAGTGAAAACCAGCTAGAGCTTTCAGTGCTGGCAGCTTTCCTGTGGGCGCAATGTCTGGACGTTTCCAATTTGGCAGCTGGGCTCTGCCAGAGAGAGATACAGAGTGTTGCCCCATTACGAAGCAATGCTTTAGCAGAGCGCGAATGTCTGTGTGGCAGCGAATGCAGTTCCAAGGGACAGTGAAAACCAGCTAGAGCTTTCAGTGCTGGCAGCTTTCCTGTGGGCGCAATCTCTGGACGTTTCCAATTTGGCAGCCGGGCTCTGCCAGAGAGAGATACAGAGTGTTGCCCCATTAGGAAGCAATGCTTTAGCAGAGCGCGAATGTCTGTGTGGCAGCGAATGCAGTTCCAAGGGACAGTGAAAACCAGCTAGAGCTTTCAGTGCTGGCAGCTTTCCTGTGGGCGCAATGTCTGGACGTTTCCAATTTGGCAGCCGGGCTCTGCCAGAGAGAGATACAGAGTGTTGCCCAATTACCAAGTTAAGCTTTAGCAGAGCGCGAATGTCTGTGTGGCAGCGAATGCAGTTCCAAGGGACAGTGAAAACCAGCTAGAGCTTTCAGTGCTGGCAGCTTTCCTGTGGGCGCAATCTCTGGACGTTTCCAATTTGGCAGCCGGGCTCTGCCAGAGAGAGATACAGAGTGTTGCCCCATTACGAAGCAATGCTTTAGCAGAGCGCGAATGTCTGTGTGGCAGCGAATGCAGTTCCAAGGGACAGTGAAAACCAGCTAGAGCTTTCAGTGCTGGCAGCTTTCCTGTGGGCGCAATCTCTGGACGTTTCCAATTTGGCAGCCGGGCTCTGCCAGAGAGAGATACAGAGTGTTGCCCCATTACGAAGCAATGCTTTAGCAGAGCGCGAATGTCTGTGTGGCAGCGAATGCAGTTCCAAGGGACAGTGAAAACCAGCTAGAGCTTTCAGTGCTGGCAGCTTTCCTGTGGGCGCAATGTCTGGACGTTTCCAATTTGGCAGCCGGGCTCTGCCAGAGAGAGATACAGAGTGTTGCCCCATTACGAAGCAATGCTTTAGCAGAGCGCGAATGTCTGTGTGGCAGCGAATGCAGTTCCAAGGGACAGTGAAAACCAGCTAGAGCTTTCAGTGCTGGCAGCTTTCCTGTGGGCGCAATCTCTGGACGTTTCCAATTTGGCAGCCGGGCTCTGCCAGAGAGAGATACAGAGTGTTGCCCCATTACGAAGCAATGCTTTAGCAGAGCGCGAATGTCTGTGTGGCAGCGAATGCAGTTCCAAGGGACAGTGAAAACCAGCTAGAGCTTTCAGTGCTGGCAGCTTTCCTGTGGGCGCAATGTCTGGACGTTTCCAATTTGGCAGCCGGGCTCTGCCAGAGAGAGATACAGAGTGTTGCCCAATTACCAAGTTAAGCTTTAGCAGAGCGCGAATGTCTGTGTGGCAGCGAATGCAGTTCCAAGGGACAGTGAAAACCAGCTAGAGCTTTCAGTGCTGGCAGCTTTCCTGTGGGCGCAATCTCTGGACGTTTCCAATTTGGCAGCCGGGCTCTGCCAGAGAGAGATACAGAGTGTTGCCCCATTACGAAGCAATGCTTTAGCAGAGCGCGAATGTCTGTGTGGCAGCGAATGCAGTTCCAAGGGACAGTGAAAACCAGCTAGAGCTTTCAGTGCTGGCAGCTTTCCTGTGGGCGCAATCTCTGGACGTTTCCAATTTGGCAGCCGGGCTCTGCCAGAGAGAGATACAGAGTGTTGCCCCATTACGAAGCAATGCTTTAGCAGAGCGCGAATGTCTGTGTGGCAGCGAATGCAGTTCCAAGGGACAGTGAAAACCAGCTAGAGCTTTCAGTGCTGGCAGCTTTCCTGTGGGCGCAATCTCTGGACGTTTCCAATTTGGCAGCCGGGCTCTGCCAGAGAGAGATACAGAGTGTTGCCCCATTACGAAGCAATGCTTTAGCAGAGCGCGAATGTCTGTGTGGCAGCGAATGCAGTTCCAAGGGACAGTGAAGACCAGCTAGAGCTTTCAGTGCTGGCAGCTTTCCTGTGGGCGCAATGTCTGGACGTTTCCAATTTGGCAGCCGGGCTCTGCCAGAGAGAGATACAGAGTGTTGCCCCATTACGAAGCAATGCTTTAGCAGAGCGCGAATGTCTGTGTGGCAGCGAATGCAGTTCCAAGGGACAGTGAAAACCAGCTAGAGCTTTCAGTGCTGGCAGCTTTCCTGTTTGCGCAATCTCTGGACGTTTCCAATTTGGCAGCTGGGCTCTGCCAGAGAGAGATACAGAGTGTTGCCCCATTACGAAGCAATGCTTTAGCAGAGCGCGAATGTCTGTGTGGCAGCGAATGCAGTTCCAAGGGACAGTGAAAACCAGCTAGAGCTTTCAGTGCTGGCAGCTTTCCTGTGGGCGCAATGTCTGGACGTTTCCAATTTGGCAGCCGGGCTCTGCCAGAGAGAGATACAGAGTGTTGCCCCATTACGAAGCAATGCTTTAGCAGAGCGCGAATGTCTGTGTGGCAGCGAATGCAGTTCCAAGGGACAGTGAAAACCAGCTAGAGCTTTCAGTGCTGGCAGCTTTCCTGTGGGCGCAATGTCTGGACGTTTCCAATTTGGCAGCCGGGCTCTGCCAGAGAGAGATACAGAGTGTTGCCCAATTACCAAGTTAAGCTTTAGCAGAGCGCGAATGTCTGTGTGGCAGCGAATGCAGTTCCAAGGGACAGTGAAAACCAGCTAGAGCTTTCAGTGCTGGCAGCTTTCCTGTGGGCGCAATCTCTGGACGTTTCCAATTTGGCAGCCGGGCTCTGCCAGAGAGAGATACAGAGTGTTGCCCAATTACCAAGTTAAGCTTTAGCAGAGCGCAAATGTCTGTGTGGCAGCGAATGCAGTTCCAAGGGACAGTGAAAACCAGCTAGAGCTTTCAGTGCTGGCAGCTTTCCTGTGGGCGCAATCTCTGGACGTTTCCAATTTGGCAGCCGGACTCTGCCAGAGAGAGATACAGAGTGTTGCCCCATTACGAAGCAATGCTTTAGCAGAGCGCGAATGTCTGTGTGGCAGCGAATGCAGTTCCAAGGGACAGTGAAAACCAGCTAGAGCTTTCAGTGCTGGCAGCTTTCCTGTGGGCGCAATCTCTGGACGTTTCCAATTTGGCAGCCGGGCTCTGCCAGAGAGAGATGCAGAGTGTTGCCCCATTAGGAAGCAATGCTTTAGCAGAGCGCGAATGTCTGTGTGGCAGCGAATGCAGTTCCAAGGGACAGTGAAAACCAGCTAGAGCTTTCAGTGCTGGCAGCTTTCCTGTGGGCGCAATGTCTGGACGTTTCCAATTTGGCAGCCGGGCTCTGCCAGAGAGAGATACAGAGTGTTGCCCCATTACGAAGCAATGCTTTAGCAGAGCGCGAATGTCTGTGTGGCAGCGAATGCAGTTCCAAGGGACAGTGAAAACCAGCTAGAGCTTTCAGTGCTGGCAGCTTTCCTGTGGGCGCAATGTCTGGACGTTTCCAATTTGGCAGCTGGGCTCTGCCAGAGAGAGATACAGAGTGTTGCCCCATTACGAAGCAATGCTTTAGCAGAGCGCGAATGTCTGTGTGGCAGCGAATGCAGTTCCAAGGGACAGTGAAAACCAGCTAGAGCTTTCAGTGCTGGCAGCTTTCCTGTGGGCGCAATCTCTGGACGTTTCCAATTTGGCAGCCGGGCTCTGCCAGAGAGAGATACAGAGTGTTGCCCCATTAGGAAGCAATGCTTTAGCAGAGCGCGAATGTCTGTGTGGCAGCGAATGCAGTTCCAAGGGACAGTGAAAACCAGCTAGAGCTTTCAGTGCTGGCAGCTTTCCTGTGGGCGCAATGTCTGGACGTTTCCAATTTGGCAGCCGGGCTCTGCCAGAGAGAGATACAGAGTGTTGCCCCATTACGAAGCAATGCTTTAGCAGAGCGCGAATGTCTGTGTGGCAGCGAATGCAGTTCCAAGGGACAGTGAAAACCAGCTAGAGCTTTCAGTGCTGGCAGCTTTCCTGTGGGCGCAATCTCTGGACGTTTCCAATTTGGCAGCCGGGCTCTGCCAGAGAGAGATACAGAGTGTTGCCCAATTACCAAGTTAAGCTTTAGCAGAGCGCGAATGTCTGTGTGGCAGCGAATGCAGTTCCAAGGGACAGTGAAAACCAGCTAGAGCTTTCAGTGCTGGCAGCTTTCCTGTGGGCGCAATGTCTGGACGTTTCCAATTTGGCAGCCGGGCTCTGCCAGAGAGAGATACAGAGTGTTGCCCCATTACGAAGCAATGCTTTAGCAGAGCGCGAATGTCTGTGTGGCAGCGAATGCAGTTCCAAGGGACAGTGAAAACCAGCTAGAGCTTTCAGTGCTGGCAGCTTTCCTGTGGGCGCAATGTCTGGACGTTTCCAATTTGGCAGCCGGGCTCTGCCAGAGAGAGATACAGAGTGTTGCCCAATTACCAAGTTAAGCTTTAGCAGAGCGCGAATGTCTGTGTGGCAGCGAATGCAGTTCCAAGGGACAGTGAAAACCAGCTAGAGCTTTCAGTGCTGGCAGCTTTCCTGTGGGCGCAATCTCTGGACGTTTCCAATTTGGCAGCCGGGCTCTGCCAGAGAGAGATACAGAGTGTTGCCCCATTACGAAGCAATGCTTTAGCAGAGCGCGAATGTCTGTGTGGCAGCGAATGCAGTTCCAAGGGACAGTGAAAACCAGCTAGAGCTTTCAGTGCTGGCAGCTTTCCTGTGGGCGCAATCTCTGGACGTTTCCAATTTGGCAGCCGGGCTCTGCCAGAGAGAGATACAGAGTGTTGCCCCATTACGAAGCAATGCTTTAGCAGAGCGCGAATGTCTGTGTGGCAGCGAATGCAGTTCCAAGGGACAGTGAAAACCAGCTAGAGCTTTCAGTGCTGGCAGCTTTCCTGTGGGCGCAATCTCTGGACGTTTCCAATTTGGCAGCCGGGCTCTGCCAGAGAGAGATACAGAGTGTTGCCCCATTACGAAGCAATGCTTTAGCAGAGCGCGAATGTCTGTGTGGCAGCGAATGCAGTTCCAAGGGACAGTGAAAACCAGCTAGACCTTTCAGTGCTGGCAGCTTTCCTGTGGGCGCAATCTCTGGACGTTTCCAATTTGGCAGCCGGGCTCTGCCAGAGAGAGATACAGAGTGTTGCCCCATTACGAAGCAATGCTTTAGCAGAGCGCGAATGTCTGTGTGGCAGCGAATGCAGTTCCAAGGGACAGTGAAAACCAGCTAGAGCTTTCAGTGCTGGCAGCTTTCCTGTGGGCGCAATGTCTGGACGTTTCCAATTTGGCAGCCGGGCTCTGCCAGAGAGAGATACAGAGTGTTGCCCCATTACGAAGCAATGCTTTAGCAGAGCGCGAATGTCTGTGTGGCAGCGAATGCAGTTCCAAGGGACAGTGAAAACCAGCTAGAGCTTTCAGTGCTGGCAGCTTTCCTGTGGGCGCAATGTCTGGACGTTTCCAATTTGGCAGCTGGGCTCTGCCAGAGAGAGATACAGAGTGTTGCCCCATTACGAAGCAATGCTTTAGCAGAGCGCGAATGTCTGTGTGGCAGCGAATGCAGTTCCAAGGGACAGTGAAAACCAGCTAGAGCTTTCAGTGCTGGCAGCTTTCCTGTGGGCGCAATGTCTGGACGTTTCCAATTTGGCAGCCGGGCTCTGCCAGAGAGAGATACAGAGTGTTGCCCCATTACGAAGCAATGCTTTAGCAGAGCGCGAATGTCTGTGTGGCAGCGAATGCAGTTCCAAGGGACAGTGAAAACCAGCTAGAGCTTTCAGTGCTGGCAGCTTTCCTGTGGGCGCAATGTCTGGACGTTTCCAATTTGGCAGCCGGGCTCTGCCAGAGAGAGATACAGAGTGTTGCCCAATTACCAAGTTAAGCTTTAGCAGAGCGCGAATGTCTGTGTGGCAGCGAATGCAGTTCCAAGGGACAGTGAAAACCAGCTAGAGCTTTCAGTGCTGGCAGCTTTCCTGTGGGCGCAATGTCTGGACGTTTCCAATTTGGCAGCCGGGCTCTGCCAGAGAGAGATACAGAGTGTTGCCCAATTACCAAGTTAAGCTTTAGCAGAGCGCGAATGTCTGTGTGGCAGCGAATGCAGTTCCAAGGGACAGTGAAAACCAGCTAGAGCTTTCAGTGCTGGCAGCTTTCCTGTTTGCGCAATCTCTGGACGTTTCCAATTTGGCAGCCGGGCTCTGCCAGAGAGAGATACAGAGTGTTGCCCCATTAGGAAGCAATGCTTTAGCAGAGCGCGAATGTCTGTGTGGCAGCGAATGCAGTTCCAAGGGACAGTGAAAACCAGCTAGAGCTTTCAGTGCTGGCAGCTTTCCTGTGGGCGCAATGTCTGGACGTTTCCAATTTGGCAGCCGGGCTCTGCCAGAGAGAGATACAGAGTGTTGCCCCATTACGAAGCAATGCTTTAGCAGAGCGCGAATGTCTGTGTGGCAGCGAATGCAGTTCCAAGGGACAGTGAAAACCAGCTAGAGCTTTCAGTGCTGGCAGCTTTCCTGTGGGCGCAATGTCTGGACGTTTCCAATTTGGCAGTCGGGCTCTGCCAGAGAGAGATACAGACTGTTGCCCAATTACCAAGTTAAGCTTTAGCAGAGCGCGAATGTCTGTGTGGCAGCGAATGCAGTTCCAAGGGACAGTGAAAACCAGCTAGAGCTTTCAGTGCTGGCAGCTTTCCTGTGGGCGCAATGTCTGGACGTTTCCAATTTGGCAGCCGGGCTCTGCCAGAGAGAGATACAGAGTGTTGCCCCATTACGAAGCAATGCTTTAGCAGAGCGCGAATGTCTGTGTGGCAGCGAATGCAGTTCCAAGGGACAGTGAAAACCAGCTAGAGCTTTCAGTGCTGGCAGCTTTCCTGTGGGCGCAATCTCTGGACGTTTCCAATTTGGCAGCCGGGCTCTGCCAGAGAGAGATACAGAGTGTTGCCCCATTACGAAGCAATGCTTTAGCAGAGCGCGAATGTCTGTGTGGCAGCGAATGCAGTTCCAAGGGACAGTGAAAACCAGCTAGAGCTTTCAGTGCTGGCAGCTTTCCTGTGGGAGCAATGTCTGGACGTTTCCAATTTGGCAGCCGGGCTCTGCCAGAGAGAGATACAGAGTGTTGCCCCATTAGGAAGCAATGCTTTAGCAGAGCGCGAATGTCTGTGTGGCAGCGAATGCAGTTCCAAGGGACAGTGAAAACCAGCTAGAGCTTTCAGTGCTGGCAGCTTTCCTGTGGGCGCAATGTCTGGACGTTTCCAATTTGGCAGCCGGGCTCTGCCAGAGAGAGATACAGAGTGTTGCCCCATTAGGAAGCAATGCTTTAGCAGAGCGCGAATGTCTGTGTGGCAGCGAATGCAGTTCCAAGGGACAGTGAAAACCAGCTAGAGCTTTCAGTGCTGGCAGCTTTCCTGTGGGCGCAATGTCTGGACGTTTCCAATTTGGCAGCCGGGCTCTGCCAGAGAGAGATACAGAGTGTTGCCCAATTACCAAGTTAAGCTTTAGCAGAGCGCAAATGTCTGTGTGGCAGCGAATGCAGTTCCAAGGGACAGTGAAAACCAGCTAGAGCTTTCAGTGCTGGCAGCTTTCCTGTGGGCGCAATCTCTGGACGTTTCCAATTTGGCAGCCGGGCTCTGCCAGAGAGAGATACAGAGTGTTGCCCCATTACGAAGCAATGCTTTAGCAGAGCGCGAATGTCTGTGTGGCAGCGAATGCAGTTCCAAGGGACAGTGAAAACCAGCTAGAGCTTTCAGTGCTGGCAGCTTTCCTGTGGGCGCAATCTCTGGACATTTCCAATTTGGCAGCCGGGCTCTGCCAGAGAGAGATACAGAGTGTTGCCCCATTAGGAAGCAATGCTTTAGCAGAGCGCGAATGTCTGTGTGGCAGCGAATGCAGTTCCAAGGGACAGTGAAAACCAGCTAGAGCTTTCAGTGCTGGCAGCTTTCCTGTGGGCGCAATCTCTGGACGTTTCCAATTTGGCAGCCGGGCTCTGCCAGAGAGAGATACAGAGTGTTGCCCCATTACGAAGCAATGCTTTAGCAGAGCGCGAATGTCTGTGTGGCAGCGAATGCAGTTCCAAGGGACAGTGAAAACCAGCTAGAGCTTTCAGTGCTGGCAGCTTTCCTGTGGGCGCAATGTCTGGACGTTTCCAATTTGGCAGCCGGGCTCTGCCAGAGAGAGATACAGAGTGTTGCCCCATTAGGAAGCAATGCTTTAGCAGAGCGCGAATGTCTGTGTGGCAGCGAATGCAGTTCCAAGGGACAGTGAAAACCAGCTAGAGCTTTCAGTGCTGGCAGCTTTCCTGTGGGCGCAATCTCTGGACGTTTCCAATTTGGCAGCCGGGCTCTGCCAGAGAGAGATACAGAGTGTTGCCCAAATACCAAGTTAAGCTTTAGCAGAGCGCGAATGTCTGTGTGGCAGCGAATGCAGTTCCAAGGGACAGTGAAAACCAGCTAGAGCTTTCAGTGCTGGCAGCTTTCCTGTGGGCGCAATGTCTGGACGTTTCCAATTTGGCAGCCGGGCTCTGCCAGAGAGAGATACAGAGTGTTGCCCCATTAGGAAGCAATGCTTTAGCAGAGCGCGAATGTCTGTGTGGCAGCGAATGCAGTTCCAAGGGACAGTGAAAACCAGCTAGAGCTTTCAGTGCTGGCAGCTTTCCTGTGGGCGCAATGTCTGGACGTTTCCAATTTGGCAGCCGGGCTCTGCCAGAGAGAGATACAGAGTGTTGCCCAATTACCAAGTTAAGCTTTAGCAGAGCGCGAATGTCTGTGTGGCAGCGAATGCAGTTCCAAGGGACAGTGAAAACCAGCTAGAGCTTTCAGTGCTGGCAGCTTTCCTGTGGGCGCAATCTCTGGACGTTTCCAATTTGGCAGCCGGGCTCTGCCAGAGAGAGATACAGAGTGTTGCCCCATTAGGAAGCAATGCTTTAGCAGAGCGCGAATGTCTGTGTGGCAGCGAATGCAGTTCCAAGGGACAGTGAAAACCAGCTAGAGCTTTCAGTGCTGGCAGCTTTCCTGTGGGCGCAATGTCTGGACGTTTCCAATTTGGCAGCCGGGCTCTGCCAGAGAGAGATACAGAGTGTTGCCCCATTACGAAGCAATGCTTTAGCAGAGCGCGAATGTCTGTGTGGCAGCGAATGCAGTTCCAAGGGACAGTGAAAACCAGCTAGAGCTTTCAGTGCTGGCAGCTTTCCTGTGGGCGCAATCTCTGGACGTTTCCAATTTGGCAGCCGGGCTCTGCCAGAGAGAGATACAGAGTGTTGCCCAAATACCAAGTTAAGCTTTAGCAGAGCGCGAATGTCTGTGTGGCAGCGAATGCAGTTCCAAGGGACAGTGAAAACCAGCTAGAGCTTTCAGTGCTGGCAGCTTTCCTGTGGGCGCAATGTCTGGACGTTTCCAATTTGGCAGCCGGGCTCTGCCAGAGAGAGATACAGAGTGTTGCCCCATTAGGAAGCAATGCTTTAGCAGAGCGCGAATGTCTGTGTGGCAGCGAATGCAGTTCCAAGGGACAGTGAAAACCAGCTAGAGCTTTCAGTGCTGGCAGCTTTCCTGTGGGCGCAATGTCTGGACGTTTCCAATTTGGCAGCCGGGCTCTGCCAGAGAGAGATACAGAGTGTTGCCCAATTACCAAGTTAAGCTTTAGCAGAGCGCGAATGTCTGTGTGGCAGCGAATGCAGTTCCAAGGGACAGTGAAAACCAGCTAGAGCTTTCAGTGCTGGCAGCTTTCCTGTGGGCGCAATCTCTGGACGTTTCCAATTTGGCAGCCGGGCTCTGCCAGAGAGAGATACAGAGTGTTGCCCCATTAGGAAGCAATGCTTTAGCAGAGCGCGAATGTCTGTGTGGCAGCGAATGCAGTTCCAAGGGACAGTGAAAACCAGCTAGAGCTTTCAGTGCTGGCAGCTTTCCTGTGGGCGCAATGTCTGGACGTTTCCAATTTGGCAGCCGGGCTCTGCCAGAGAGAGATACAGAGTGTTGCCCCATTACGAAGCAATGCTTTAGCAGAGCGCGAATGTCTGTGTGGCAGCGAATGCAGTTCCAAGGGACAGTGAAAACCAGCTAGAGCTTTCAGTGCTGGCAGCTTTCCTGTGGGCGCAATGTCTGGACGTTTCCAATTTGGCAGCCGGGCTCTGCCAGAGAGAGATACAGAGTGTTGCCCCATTACGAAGCAATGCTTTAGCAGAGCGCGAATGTCTGTGTGGCAGCGAATGCAGTTCCAAGGGACAGTGAAAACCAGCTAGAGCTTTCAGTGCTGGCAGCTTTCCTGTGGGCGCAATGTCTGGACGTTTCCAATTTGGCAGCCGGGCTCTGCCAGAGAGAGATACAGAGTGTTGCCCCATTACGAAGCAATGCTTTAGCAGAGCGCGAATGTCTGTGTGGCAGCGAATGCAGTTCCAAGGGACAGTGAAAACCAGCTAGAGCTTTCAGTGCTGGCAGCTTTCCTGTGGGCGCAATCTCTGGACGTTTCCAATTTGGCAGCCGGGCTCTGCCAGAGAGAGATACAGAGTGTTGCCCGATTACGAAGCAATGCTTTAGCAGAGCGCGAATGTCTGTGTGGCAGCGAATGCAGTTCCAAGGGACAGTGAAAACCAGCTAGAGCTTTCAGTGCTGGCAGCTTTCCTGTGGGCGCAATCTCTGGACGTTTCCAATTTGGCAGCCGGGCTCTGCCAGAGAGAGATACAGAGTGTTGCCCCATTACGAAGCAATGCTTTAGCAGAACACGAATGTCTGTGTGGCAGCGAATGCAGTTCCAAGGGACAGTGAAAACCAGCTAGAGCTTTCAGTGCTGGCAGCTTTCCTGTGGGCGCAATGTCTGGACGTTTCCAATTTGGCAGCCGGGCTCTGCCAGAGAGAGATACAGAGTGTTGCCCCATTAGGAAGCAATGCTTTAGCAGAGCGCAAATGTCTGTGTGGCAGCGAATGCAGTTCCAAGGGACAGTGAAAACCAGCTAGAGCTTTCAGTGCTGGCAGCTTTCCTGTGGGCGCAATCTCTGGACGTTTCCAATTTGGCAGCCGGGCTCTGCCAGAGAGAGATACAGAGTGTTGCCCCATTAGGAAGCAATGCTTTAGCAGAGCGCGAATGTCTGTGTGGCAGCGAATGCAGTTCCAAGGGACAGTGAAAACCAGCTAGAGCTTTCAGTGCTGGCAGCTTTCCTGTGGGCGCAATCTCTGGACGTTTCCAATTTGGCAGCCGGGCTCTGCCAGAGAGAGATACAGAGTGTTGCCCAAATACCAAGTTAAGCTTTAGCAGAGCGCGAATGTCTGTGTGGCAGCGAATGCAGTTCCAAGGGACAGTGAAAACCAGCTAGAGCTTTCAGTGCTGGCAGCTTTCCTGTGGGCGCAATGTCTGGACGTTTCCAATTTGGCAGCCGGGCTCTGCCAGAGAGAGATACAGAGTGTTGCCCCATTAGGAAGCAATGCTTTAGCAGAGCGCGAATGTCTGTGTGGCAGCGAATGCAGTTCCAAGGGACAGTGAAAACCAGCTAGAGCTTTCAGTGCTGGCAGCTTTCCTGTGGGCGCAATGTCTGGACGTTTCCAATTTGGCAGCCGGGCTCTGCCAGAGAGAGATACAGAGTGTTGCCCCATTACGAAGCAATGCTTTAGCAGAGCGCGAATGTCTGTGTGGCAGCGAATGCAGTTCCAAGGGACAGTGAAAACCAGCTAGAGCTTTCAGTGCTGGCAGCTTTCCTGTGGGCGCAATGTCTGGACGTTTCCAATTTGGCAGCCGGGCTCTGCCAGAGAGAGATACAGAGTGTTGCCCCATTACGAAGCAATGCTTTAGCAGAGCGCGAATGTCTGTGTGGCAGCGAATGCAGTTCCAAGGGACAGTGAAAACCAGCTAGAGCTTTCAGTGCTGGCAGCTTTCCTGTGGGCGCAATCTCTGGACGTTTCCAATTTGGCAGCCGGGCTCTGCCAGAGAGAGATACAGAGCGTTGCCCCATTACGAAGCAATGCTTTAGCAGAGCGCGAATGTCTGTGTGGCAGCGAATGCAGTTCCAAGGGACAGTGAAAACCAGCTAGAGCTTTCAGTGCTGGCAGCTTTCCTGTGGGCGCAATCTCTGGACGTTTCCAATTTGGCAGCTGGGCTCTGCCAGAGAGAGATACAGAGTGTTGCCCCATTACGAAGCAATGCTTTAGCAGAGCACGAATGTCTGTGTGGCAGCGAATGCAGTTCCAAGGGACAGTGAAAACCAGCTAGAGCTTTCAGTGCTGGCAGCTTTCCTGTGGGCGCAATCTCTGGACGTTTCCAATTTGGCAGCCGGGCTCTGCCAGAGAGAGATACAGAGTGTTGCCCCATTAGGAAGCAATGCTTTAGCAGAGCGCAAATGTCTGTGTGGCAGCGAATGCAGTTCCAAGGGACAGTGAAAACCAGCTAGAGCTTTCAGTGCTGGCAGCTTTCCTGTGGGCGCAATGTCTGGACGTTTCCAATTTGGCAGCCGGGCTCTGCCAGAGAGAGATACAGAGTGTTGCCCCATTACGAAGCAATGCTTTAGCAGAGCGCGAATGTCTGTGTGGCAGCGAATGCAGTTCCAAGGGACAGTGAAAACCAGCTAGAGCTTTCAGTGCTGGCAGCTTTCCTGTGGGCGCAATGTCTGGACGTTTCCAATTTGGCAGCCGGGCTCTGCCAGAGAGAGATACAGAGTGTTGCCCAATTACCAAGTTAAGCTTTAGCAGAGCGCAAATGTCTGTGTGGCAGCGAATGCAGTTCCAAGGGACAGTGAAAACCAGCTAGAGCTTTCAGTGCTGGCAGCTTTCCTGTGGGCGCAATCTCTGGACGTTTCCAATTTGGCAGCCGGGCTCTGCCAGAGAGAGATACAGAGTGTTGCCCCATTACGAAGCAATGCTTTAGCAGAGCGCGAATGTCTGTGTGGCAGCGAATGCAGTTCCAAGGGACAGTGAAAACCAGCTAGAGCTTTCAGTGCTGGCAGCTTTCCTGTGGGCGCAATCTCTGGACGTTTCCAATTTGGCAGCCGGGCTCTGCCAGAGAGAGATGCAGAGTGTTGCCCCATTAGGAAGCAATGCTTTAGCAGAGCACGAATGTCTGTGTGGCAGCGAATGCAGTTCCAAGGGACAGTGAAAACCAGCTAGAGCTTTCAGTGCTGGCAGCTTTCCTGTGGGCGCAATGTCTGGACATTTCCAATTTGGCAGCCGGGCTCTGCCAGAGAGAGATACAGAGTGTTGCCCAATTACCAAGTTAAGCTTTAGCAGAGCGCGAATGTCTGTGTGGCAGCGAATGCAGTTCCAAGGGACAGTGAAAACCAGCTAGAGCTTTCAGTGCTGGCAGCTTTCCTGTGGGCGCAATGTCTGGACGTTTCCAATTTGGCAGCCGGGCTCTGCCAGAGAGAGATACAGAGTGTTGCCCCATTACGAAGCAATGCTTTAGCAGAGCGCGAATGTCTGTGTGGCAGCGAATGCAGTTCCAAGGGACAGTGAAAACCAGCTAGACCTTTCAGTGCTGGCAGCTTTCCTGTGGGCGCAATCTCTGGACGTTTCCAATTTGGCAGCCGGGCTCTGCCAGAGAGAGATACAGAGTGTTGCCCCATTAGGAAGCAATGCTTTAGCAGAGCGCGAATGTCTGTGTGGCAGCGAATGCAGTTCCAAGGGACAGTGAAAACCAGCTAGAGCTTTCAGTGCTGGCAGCTTTCCTGTGGGCGCAATGTCTGGACGTTTCCAATTTGGCAGCCGGGCTCTGCCAGAGAGAGATACAGAGTGTTGCCCCATTACGAAGCAAAGCTTTAGCAGAGCGCGAATGTCTGTGTGGCAGCGAATGCAGTTCCAAGGGACAGTGAAAACCAGCTAGAGCTTTCAGTGCTGGCAGCTTTCCTGTGGGCGCAATGTCTGGACGTTTCCAATTTGGCAGCCGGGCTCTGCCAGAGAGAGATACAGAGTGTTGCCCCATTACGAAGCAATGCTTTAGCAGAGCGCGAATGTCTGTGTGGCAGCGAATGCAGTTCCAAGGGACAGTGAAAACCAGCTAGAGCTTTCAGTGCTGGCAGCTTTCCTGTGGGCGCAATGTCTGGACGTTTCCAATTTGGCAGCCGGGCTCTGCCAGAGAGAGATACAGAGTGTTGCCCAATTACCAAGTTAAGCTTTAGCAGAGCGCGAATGTCTGTGTGGCAGCGAATGCAGTTCCAAGGGACAGTGAAAACCAGCTAGAGCTTTCAGTGCTGGCAGCTTTCCTGTGGGCGCAATCTCTGGACGTTTCCAATTTGGCAGCCGGGCTCTGCCAGAGAGAGATACAGAGTGTTGCCCCATTACGAAGCAATGCTTTAGCAGAGCGCGAATGTCTGTGTGGCAGCGAATGCAGTTCCAAGGGACAGTGAAAACCAGCTAGAGCTTTCAGTGCTGGCAGCTTTCCTGTGGGCGCAATGTCTGGACGTTTCCAATTTGGCAGCCGGGCTCTGCCAGAGAGAGATACAGAGTGTTGCCCCATTACGAAGCAATGCTTTAGCAGAGCGCGAATGTCTGTGTGGCAGCGAATGCAGTTCCAAGGGACAGTGAAAACCAGCTAGAGCTTTCAGTGCTGGCAGCTTTCCTGTGGGCGCAATGTCTGGACGTTTCCAATTTGGCAGCCGGGCTCTGCCAGAGAGAGATACAGAGTGTTGCCCCATTAGGAAGCAATGCTTTAGCAGAGCGCGAATGTCTGTGTGGCAGCGAATGCAGTTCCAAGGGACAGTGAAAACCAGCTAGAGCTTTCAGTGCTGGCAGCTTTCCTGTGGGCGCAATCTCTGGACGTTTCCAATTTGGCAGCTGGGCTCTGCCAGAGAGAGATACAGAGTGTTGCCCCATTACGAAGCAATGCTTTAGCAGAGCGCGAATGTCTGTGTGGCAGCGAATGCAGTTCCAAGGGACAGTGAAAACCAGCTAGAGCTTTCAGTGCTGGCAGCTTTCCTGTGGGCGCAATCTCTGGACGTTTCCAATTTGGCAGCCGGGCTCTGCCAGAGAGAGATACAGAGTGTTGCCCCATTAGGAAGCAATGCTTTAGCAGAGCGCGAATGTCTGTGTGGCAGCGAATGCAGTTCCAAGGGACAGTGAAAACCAGCTAGAGCTTTCAGTGCTGGCAGCTTTCCTGTGGGCGCAATGTCTGGACGTTTCCAATTTGGCAGCCGGGCTCTGCCAGAGAGAGATACAGAGTGTTGCCCCATTACGAAGCAATGCTTTAGCAGAGCGCGAATGTCTGTGTGGCAGCGAATGCAGTTCCAAGGGACAGTGAAAACCAGCTAGAGCTTTCAGTGCTGGCAGCTTTCCTGTGGGCGCAATGTCTGGACGTTTCCAATTTGGCAGCCGGGCTCTGCCAGAGAGAGATACAGAGTGTTGCCCCATTACGAAGCAATGCTTTAGCAGAGCGCGAATGTCTGTGTGGCAGCGAATGCAGTTCCAAGGGACAGTGAAAACCAGCTAGAGCTTTCAGTGCTGGCAGCTTTCCTGTGGGCGCAATGTCTGGACGTTTCCAATTTGGCAGCCGGGCTCTGCCAGAGAGAGATACAGAGTGTTGCCCCATTACGAAGCAATGCTTTAGCAGAGCGCGAATGTCTGTGTGGCAGCGAATGCAGTTCCAAGGGACAGTGAAAACCAGCTAGAGCTTTCAGTGCTGGCAGCTTTCCTGTGGGCGCAATCTCTGGACGTTTCCAATTTGGCAGCTGGGCTCTGCCAGAGAGAGATACAGAGTGTTGCCCCATTACGAAGCAATGCTTTAGCAGAGCGCGAATGTCTGTGTGGCAGCGAATGCAGTTCCAAGGGACAGTGAAAACCAGCTAGAGCTTTCAGTGCTGGCAGCTTTCCTGTGGGCGCAATCTCTGGACGTTTCCAATTTGGCAGCCGGGCTCTGCCAGAGAGAGATACAGAGTGTTGCCCAATTACCAAGTTAAGCTTTAGCAGAGCGCGAATGTCTGTGTGGCAGCGAATGCAGTTCCAAGGGACAGTGAAAACCAGCTAGAGCTTTCAGTGCTGGCAGCTTTCCTGTGGGCGCAATGTCTGGACGTTTCCAATTTGGCAGCCGGGCTCTGCCAGAGAGAGATACAGAGTGTTGCCCCATTAGGAAGCAATGCTTTAGCAGAGCGCGAATGTCTGTGTGGCAGCGAATGCAGTTCCAAGGGACAGTGAAAACCAGCTAGAGCTTTCAGTGCTGGCAGCTTTCCTGTGGGCGCAATGTCTGGACGTTTCCAATTTGGCAGCCGGGCTCTGCCAGAGAGAGATACAGAGTGTTGCCCCATTACGAAGCAATGCTTTAGCAGAGCGCGAATGTCTGTGTGGCAGCGAATGCAGTTCCAAGGGACAGTGAAAACCAGCTAGAGCTTTCAGTGCTGGCAGCTTTCCTGTGGGCGCAATCTCTGGACGTTTCCAATTTGGCAGCCGGGCTCTGCCAGAGAGAGATACAGAGTGTTGCCCCATTACGAAGCAATGCTTTAGCAGAGCGCGAATGTCTGTGTGGCAGCGAATGCAGTTCCAAGGGACAGTGAAAACCAGCTAGAGCTTTCAGTGCTGGCAGCTTTCCTGTGGGCGCAATCTCTGGACGTTTCCAATTTGGCAGCCGGGCTCTGCCAGAGAGAGATACAGAGTGTTGCCCCATTAGGAAGCAATGCTTTAGCAGAGCGCGAATGTCTGTGTGGCAGCGAATGCAGTTCCAAGGGACAGTGAAAACCAGCTAGAGCTTTCAGTGCTGGCAGCTTTCCTGTGGGCGCAATGTCTGGACGTTTCCAATTTGGCAGCCGGGCTCTGCCAGAGAGAGATACAGAGTGTTGCCCCATTAGGAAGCAATGCTTTAGCAGAGCGCGAATGTCTGTGTGGCAGCGAATGCAGTTCCAAGGGACAGTGAAAACCAGCTAGAGCTTTCAGTGCTGGCAGCTTTCCTGTGGGCGCAATCTCTGGACGTTTCCAATTTGGCAGCCGGGCTCTGCCAGAGAGAGATACAGAGTGTTGCCCCATTAGGAAGCAATGCTTTAGCAGAGCGCGAATGTCTGTGTGGCAGCGAATGCAGTTCCAAGGGACAGTGAAAACCAGCTAGAGCTTTCAGTGCTGGCAGCTTTCCTGTGGGCGCAATCTCTGGACGTTTCCAATTTGGCAGCCGGGCTCTGCCAGAGAGAGATACAGAGTGTTGCCCCATTACGAAGCAATGCTTTAGCAGAGCGCGAATGTCTGTGTGGCAGCGAATGCAGTTCCAAGGGACAGTGAAAACCAGCTAGAGCTTTCAGTGCTGGCAGCTTTCCTGTGGGCGCAATGTCTGGACGTTTCCAATTTGGCAGCCGGGCTCTGCCAGAGAGAGATACAGAGTGTTGCCCCATTACGAAGCAATGCTTTAGCAGAGCGCGAATGTCTGTGTGGCAGCGAATGCAGTTCCAAGGGACAGTGAAAACCAGCTAGAGCTTTCAGTGCTGGCAGCTTTCCTGTGGGCGCAATCTCTGGACGTTTCCAATTTGGCAGCCGGGCTCTGCCAGAGAGAGATACAGAGTGTTGCCCCATTACGAAGCAATGCTTTAGCAGAGCGCGAATGTCTGTGTGGCAGCGAATGCAGTTCCAAGGGACAGTGAAAACCAGCTAGAGCTTTCAGTGCTGGCAGCTTTCCTGTGGGCGCAATGTCTGGACGTTTCCAATTTGGCAGCCGGGCTCTGCCAGAGAGAGATACAGAGTGTTGCCCCATTACGAAGCAATGCTTTAGCAGAGCGCAAATGTCTGTGTGGCAGCGAATGCAGTTCCAAGGGACAGTGAAAACCAGCTAGAGCTTTCAGTGCTGGCAGCTTTCCTGTGGGCGCAATCTCTGGACGTTTCCAATTTGGCAGCCGGGCTCTGCCAGAGAGAGATACAGAGTGTTGCCCCATTACGAAGCAATGCTTTAGCAGAGCGCGAATGTCTGTGTGGCAGCGAATGCAGTTCCAAGGGACAGTGAAAACCAGCTAGAGCTTTCAGTGCTGGCAGCTTTCCTGTGGGCGCAATGTCTGGACGTTTCCAATTTGGCAGCCGGGCTCTGCCAGAGAGAGATACAGAGTGTTGCCCCATTACGAAGCAATGCTTTAGCAGAGCGCGAATGTCTGTGTGGCAGCGAATGCAGTTCCAAGGGACAGTGAAAACCAGCTAGAGCTTTCAGTGCTGGCAGCTTTCCTGTGGGCGCAATGTCTGGACGTTTCCAATTTGGCAGCCGGGCTCTGCCAGAGAGAGATACAGAGTGTTGCCCCATTACGAAGCAATGCTTTAGCAGAGCGCGAATGTCTGTGTGGCAGCGAATGCAGTTCCAAGGGACAGTGAAAACCAGCTAGAGCTTTCAGTGCTGGCAGCTTTCCTGTGGGCGCAATCTCTGGACGTTTCCAATTTGGCAGCCGGGCTCTGCCAGAGAGAGATACAGAGTGTTGCCCCATTACGAAGCAATGCTTTAGCAGAGCGCGAATGTCTGTGTGGCAGCGAATGCAGTTCCAAGGGACAGTGAAAACCAGCTAGAGCTTTCAGTGCTGGCAGCTTTCCTGTGGGCGCAATGTCTGGACGTTTCCAATTTGGCAGCCGGGCTCTGCCAGAGAGAGATACAGAGTGTTGCCCCATTACGAAGCAATGCTTTAGCAGAGCGCGAATGTCTGTGTGGCAGCGAATGCAGTTCCAAGGGACAGTGAAAACCAGCTAGAGCTTTCAGTGCTGGCAGCTTTCCTGTGGGCGCAATCTCTGGACGTTTCCAATTTGGCAGCCGGGCTCTGCCAGAGAGAGATACAGAGTGTTGCCCCATTACGAAGCAATGCTTTAGCAGAGCACGAATGTCTGTGTGGCAGCGAATGCAGTTCCAAGGGACAGTGAAAACCAGCTAGAGCTTTCAGTGCTGGCAGCTTTCCTGTGGGCGCAATCTCTGGACGTTTCCAATTTGGCAGCTGGGCTCTGCCAGAGAGAGATACAGAGTGTTGCCCCATTAGGAAGCAATGCTTTAGCAGAGCGCGAATGTCTGTGTGGCAGCGAATGCAGTTCCAAGGGACAGTGAAAACCAGCTAGAGCTTTCAGTGCTGGCAGCTTTCCTGTGGGCGCAATCTCTGGACGTTTCCAATTTGGCAGCCGGGCTCTGCCAGAGAGAGATACAGAGTGTTGCCCCATTACGAAGCAATGCTTTAGCAGAGCGCGAATGTCTGTGTGGCAGCGAATGCAGTTCCAAGGGACAGTGAAAACCAGCTAGAGCTTTCAGTGCTGGCAGCTTTCCTGTGGGCGCAATGTCTGGACGTTTCCAATTTGGCAGCCGGGCTCTGCCAGAGAGAGATACAGAGTGTTGCCCCATTACGAAGCAATGCTTTAGCAGAGCGCGAATGTCTGTGTGGCAGCGAATGCAGTTCCAAGGGACAGTGAAAACCAGCTAGAGCTTTCAGTGCTGGCAGCTTTCCTGTGGGCGCAATCTCTGGACGTTTCCAATTTGGCAGCCGGGCTCTGCCAGAGAGAGATACAGAGTGTTGCCCCATTACGAAGCAATGCTTTAGCAGAGCGCGAATGTCTGTGTGGCAGCGAATGCAGTTCCAAGGGACAGTGAAAACCAGCTAGAGCTTTCAGTGCTGGCAGCTTTCCTGTGGGCGCAATCTCTGGACGTTTCCAATTTGGCAGCCGGGCTCTGCCAGAGAGAGATACAGAGTGTTGCCCCATTACGAAGCAATGCTTTAGCAGAGCGCGAATGTCTGTGTGGCAGCGAATGCAGTTCCAAGGGACAGTGAAAACCAGCTAGAGCTTTCAGTGCTGGCAGCTTTCCTGTGGGCGCAATCTCTGGACGTTTCCAATTTGGCAGCCGGGCTCTGCCAGAGAGAGATACAGAGCGTTGCCCCATTAGGAAGCAATGCTTTAGCAGAGCGCGAATGTCTGTGTGGCAGCGAATGCAGTTCCAAGGGACAGTGAAAACCAGCTAGAGCTTTCAGTGCTGGCAGCTTTCCTGTGGGCGCAATCTCTGGACGTTTCCAATTTGGCAGCCGGGCTCTGCCAGAGAGAGATACAGAGTGTTGCCCCATTAGGAAGAAATGCTTTAGCAGAGCGCGAATGTCTGTGTGGCAGCGAATGCAGTTCCAAGGGACAGTGAAAACCAGCTAGAGCTTTCAGTGCTGGCAGCTTTCCTGTGGGCGCAATCTCTGGACGTTTCCAATTTGGCAGCCGGGCTCTGCCAGAGAGAGATACAGAGTGTTGCCCCATTACGAAGCAATGCTTTAGCAGAGCGCGAATGTCTGTGTGGCAGCGAATGCAGTTCCAAGGGACAGTGAAAACCAGCTAGAGCTTTCAGTGCTGGCAGCTTTCCTGTGGGCGCAATGTCTGGACGTTTCCAATTTGGCAGCCGGGCTCTGCCAGAGAGAGATACAGAGTGTTGCCCCATTACGAAGCAATGCTTTAGCAGAGCGCGAATGTCTGTGTGGCAGCGAATGCAGTTCCAAGGGACAGTGAAAACCAGCTAGAGCTTTCAGTGCTGGCAGCTTTCCTGTGGGCGCAATGTCTGGACGTTTCCAATTTGGCAGCCGGGCTCTGCCAGAGAGAGATACAGAGTGTTGCCCCATTACGAAGCAATGCTTTAGCAGAGCGCGAATGTCTGTGTGGCAGCGAATGCAGTTCCAAGGGACAGTGAAAACCAGCTAGAGCTTTCAGTGCTGGCAGCTTTCCTGTGGGCGCAATCTCTGGACGTTTCCAATTTGGCAGCCGGGCTCTGCCAGAGAGAGATACAGAGTGTTGCCCCATTACGAAGCAATGCTTTAGCAGAGCGCGAATGTCTGTGTGGCAGCGAATGCAGTTCCAAGGGACAGTGAAAACCAGCTAGAGCTTTCAGTGCTGGCAGCTTTCCTGTGGGCGCAATGTCTGGACGTTTCCAATTTGGCAGCCGGGCTCTGCCAGAGAGAGATACAGAGTGTTGCCCCATTACGAAGCAATGCTTTAGCAGAGCGCGAATGTCTGTGTGGCAGCGAATGCAGTTCCAAGGGACAGTGAAAACCAGCTAGAGCTTTCAGTGCTGGCAGCTTTCCTGTGGGCGCAATCTCTGGACGTTTCCAATTTGGCAGCCGGGCTCTGCCAGAGAGAGATACAGAGTGTTGCCCCATTACGAAGCAATGCTTTAGCAGAGCGCGAATGTCTGTGTGGCAGCGAATGCAGTTCCAAGGGACAGTGAAAACCAGCTAGAGCTTTCAGTGCTGGCAGCTTTCCTGTGGGCGCAATCTCTGGACGTTTCCAATTTGGCAGCCGGGCTCTGCCAGAGAGAGATACAGAGTGTTGCCCCATTAGGAAGCAATGCTTTAGCAGAGCGCGAATGTCTGTGTGGCAGCGAATGCAGTTCCAAGGGACAGTGAAAACCAGCTAGAGCTTTCAGTGCTGGCAGCTTTCCTGTGGGCGCAATCTCTGGACGTTTCCAATTTGGCAGCCGGGCTCTGCCAGAGAGAGATACAGAGTGTTGCCCCATTAGGAAGCAATGCTTTAGCAGAGCGCGAATGTCTGTGTGGCAGCGAATGCAGTTCCAAGGGACAGTGAAAACCAGCTAGAGCTTTCAGTGCTGGCAGCTTTCCTGTGGGCGCAATCTCTGGACGTTTCCAATTTGGCAGCCGGGCTCTGCCAGAGAGAGATACAGAGTGTTGCCCCATTACGAAGCAATGCTTTAGCAGAGCGCGAATGTCTGTGTGGCAGCGAATGCAGTTCCAAGGGACAGTGAAAACCAGCTAGAGCTTTCAGTGCTGGCAGCTTTCCTGTGGGCGCAATCTCTGGACGTTTCCAATTTGGCAGCCGGGCTCTGCCAGAGAGAGATACAGAGTGTTGCCCCATTAGGAAGCAATGCTTTAGCAGAGCGCAAATGTCTGTGTGGCAGCGAATGCAGTTCCAAGGGACAGTGAAAACCAGCTAGAGCTTTCAGTGCTGGCAGCTTTCCTGTGGGCGCAATGTCTGGACGTTTCCAATTTGGCAGCCGGACTCTGCCAGAGAGAGATACAGAGTGTTGCCCCATTACGAAGCAATGCTTTAGCAGAGCGCGAATGTCTGTGTGGCAGCGAATGCAGTTCCAAGGGACAGTGAAAACCAGCTAGAGCTTTCAGTGCTGGCAGCTTTCCTGTGGGCGCAATCTCTGGACATTTCCAATTTGGCAGCCGGGCTCTGCCAGAGAGAGATACAGAGTGTTGCCCCATTACGAAGCAATGCTTTAGCAGAGCGCGAATGTCTGTGTGGCAGCGAATGCAGTTCCAAGGGACAGTGAAAACCAGCTAGAGCTTTCAGTGCTGGCAGCTTTCCTGTGGGCGCAATCTCTGGACGTTTCCAATTTGGCAGCCGGGCTCTGCCAGAGAGAGATACAGAGTGTTGCCCAATTACCAAGTTAAGCTTTAGCAGAGCGCGAATGTCTGTGTGGCAGCGAATGCAGTTCCAAGGGACAGTGAAAACCAGCTAGAGCTTTCAGTGCTGGCAGCTTTCCTGTGGGCGCAATGTCTGGACGTTTCCAATTTGGCAGCCGGGCTCTGCCAGAGAGAGATACAGAGTGTTGCCCCATTACGAAGCAATGCTTTAGCAGAGCGCGAATGTCTGTGTGGCAGCGAATGCAGTTCCAAGGGACAGTGAAAACCAGCTAGAGCTTTCAGTGCTGGCAGCTTTCCTGTGGGCGCAATCTCTGGACGTTTCCAATTTGGCAGCCGGGCTCTGCCAGAGAGAGATACAGAGCGTTGCCCCATTACGAAGCAATGCTTTAGCAGAGCGCGAATGTCTGTGTGGCAGCGAATGCAGTTCCAAGGGACAGTGAAAACCAGCTAGAGCTTTCAGTGCTGGCAGCTTTCCTGTGGGCGCAATCTCTGGACGTTTCCAATTTGGCAGCCGGGCTCTGCCAGAGAGAGATACAGAGTGTTGCCCCATTACGAAGCAATGCTTTAGCAGAGCGCGAATGTCTGTGTGGCAGCGAATGCAGTTCCAAGGGACAGTGAAAACCAGCTAGAGCTTTCAGTGCTGGCAGCTTTCCTGTGGGCGCAATCTCTGGACGTTTCCAATTTGGCAGCCGGGCTCTGCCAGAGAGAGATACAGAGTGTTGCCCCATTAGGAAGCAATGCTTTAGCAGAGCGCGAATGTCTGTGTGGCAGCGAATGCAGTTCCAAGGGACAGTGAAAACCAGCTAGAGCTTTCAGTGCTGGCAGCTTTCCTGTGGGCGCAATCTCTGGACGTTTCCAATTTGGCAGCCGGGCTCTGCCAGAGAGAGATACAGAGTGTTGCCCCATTACGAAGCAATGCTTTAGCAGAGCGCGAATGTCTGTGTGGCAGCGAATGCAGTTCCAAGGGACAGTGAAAACCAGCTAGAGCTTTCAGTGCTGGCAGCTTTCCTGTGGGCGCAATCTCTGGACGTTTCCAATTTGGCAGCCGGGCTCTGCCAGAGAGAGATACAGAGTGTTGCCCCATTACGAAGCAATGCTTTAGCAGAGCGCGAATGTCTGTGTGGCAGCGAATGCAGTTCCAAGGGACAGTGAAAACCAGCTAGAGCTTTCAGTGCTGGCAGCTTTCCTGTGGGCGCAATCTCTGGACGTTTCCAATTTGGCAGCCGGGCTCTGCCAGAGAGAGATACAGAGTGTTGCCCCATTACGAAGCAATGCTTTAGCAGAGCGCGAATGTCTGTGTGGCAGCGAATGCAGTTCCAAGGGACAGTGAAAACCAGCCAGAGCTTTCAGTGCTGGCAGCTTTCCTGTGGGCGCAATGTCTGGACGTTTCCAATTTGGCAGCCGGGCTCTGCCAGAGAGAGATACAGAGTGTTGCCCCATTACGAAGCAATGCTTTAGCAGAGCGCGAATGTCTGTGTGGCAGCGAATGCAGTTCCAAGGGACAGTGAAAACCAGCTAGAGCTTTCAGTGCTGGCAGCTTTCCTGTGGGCGCAATCTCTGGACGTTTCCAATTTGGCAGCCGGGCTCTGCCAGAGAGAGATACAGAGTGTTGCCCAATTACCAAGTTAAGCTTTAGCAGAGCGCAAATGTCTGTGTGGCAGCGAATGCAGTTCCAAGGGACAGTGAAAACCAGCTAGAGCTTTCAGTGCTGGCAGCTTTCCTGTGGGCGCAATCTCTGGACGTTTCCAATTTGGCAGCCGGGCTCTGCCAGAGAGAGATACAGAGTGTTGCCCCATTACGAAGCAATGCTTTAGCAGAGCGCGAATGTCTGTGTGGCAGCGAATGCAGTTCCAAGGGACAGTGAAAACCAGCTAGAGCTTTCAGTGCTGGCAGCTTTCCTGTGGGCGCAATGTCTGGACGTTTCCAATTTGGCAGCCGGGCTCTGCCAGAGAGAGATACAGAGTGTTGCCCCATTACGAAGCAATGCTTTAGCAGAGCGCGAATGTCTGTGTGGCAGCGAATGCAGTTCCAAGGGACAGTGAAAACCAGCTAGAGCTTTCAGTGCTGGCAGCTTTCCTGTGGGCGCAATGTCTGGACGTTTCCAATTTGGCAGCCGGACTCTGCCAGAGAGAGATACAGAGTGTTGCCCCATTACGAAGCAATGCTTTAGCAGAGCGCGAATGTCTGTGTGGCAGCGAATGCAGTTCCAAGGGACAGTGAAAACCAGCTAGAGCTTTCAGTGCTGGCAGCTTTCCTGTGGGCGCAATGTCTGGACGTTTCCAATTTGGCAGCCGGGCTCTGCCAGAGAGAGATACAGAGTGTTGCCCCATTAGGAAGCAATGCTTTAGCAGAGCGCGAATGTCTGTGTGGCAGCGAATGCAGTTCCAAGGGACAGTGAAAACCAGCTAGAGCTTTCAGTGCTGGCAGCTTTCCTGTGGGCGCAATGTCTGGACGTTTCCAATTTGGCAGCCGGACTCTGCCAGAGAGAGATACAGAGTGTTGCCCCATTACGAAGCAATGCTTTAGCAGAGCGCGAATGTCTGTGTGGCAGCGAATGCAGTTCCAAGGGACAGTGAAAACCAGCTACAGCTTTCAGTGCTGGCAGCTTTCCTGTGGGCGCAATCTCTGGACATTTCCAATTTGGCAGCCGGGCTCTGCCAGAGAGAGATACAGAGTGTTGCCCCATTAGGAAGCAATGCTTTAGCAGAGCGCGAATGTCTGTGTGGCAGCGAATGCAGTTCCAAGGGACAGTGAAAACCAGCTAGAGCTTTCAGTGCTGGCAGCTTTCCTGTGGGCGCAATCTCTGGACGTTTCCAATTTGGCAGCCGGGCTCTGCCAGAGAGAGATACAGAGTGTTGCCCAATTACCAAGTTAAGCTTTAGCAGAGCGCGAATGTCTGTGTGGCAGCGAATGCAGTTCCAAGGGACAGTGAAAACCAGCTAGAGCTTTCAGTGCTGGCAGCTTTCCTGTGGGTGCAATGTCTGGACGTTTCCAATTTGGCAGCCGGGCTCTGCCAGAGAGAGATACAGAGTGTTGCCCCATTACGAAGCAATGCTTTAGCAGAGCGTGAATGTCTGTGTGGCAGCGAATGCAGTTCCAAGGGACAGTGAAAACCAGCTAGAGCTTTCAGTGCTGGCAGCTTTCCTGTGGGCGCAATGTCTGGACGTTTCCAATTTGGCAGCCGGGCTCTGCCAGAGAGAGATACAGAGTGTTGCCCCATTACGAAGCAATGCTTTAGCAGAGCGCGAATGTCTGTGTGGCAGCGAATGCAGTTCCAAGGGACAGTGAAAACCAGCTAGAGCTTTCAGTGCTGGCAGCTTTCCTGTGGGCGCAATCTCTGGACGTTTCCAATTTGGCAGCCGGGCTCTGCCAGAGAGAGATACAGAGTGTTGCCCCATTAGGAAGCAATGCTTTAGCAGAGCGCGAATGTCTGTGTGGCAGCGAATGCAGTTCCAAGGGACAGTGAAAACCAGCTAGAGCTTTCAGTGCTGGCAGCTTTCCTGTTTGCACAATCTCTGGACGTTTCCAATTTGGCAGCTGGGCTCTGCCAGAGAGAGATACAGAGTGTTGCCCCATTACGAAGCAATGCTTTAGCAGAGCACGAATGTCTGTGTGGCAGCGAATGCAGTTCCAAGGGACAGTGAAAACCAGCTAGAGCTTTCAGTGCTGGCAGCTTTCCTGTGGGCGCAATGTCTGGACGTTTCCAATTTGGCAGCCGGGCTCTGCCAGAGAGAGATACAGAGTGTTGCCCCATTAGGAAGCAATGCTTTAGCAGAGCGCGAATGTCTGTGTGGCAGCGAATGCAGTTCCAAGGGACAGTGAAAACCAGCTAGAGCTTTCAGTGCTGGCAGCTTTCCTGTGGGCGCAATGTCTGGACGTTTCCAATTTGGCAGCCGGGCTCTGCCAGAGAGAGATACAGAGTGTTGCCCCATTACGAAGCAATGCTTTAGCAGAGATCGAATGTCTGTGTGGCAGCGAATGCAGTTCCAAGGGACAGTGAAAACCAGCTAGAGCTTTCAGTGCTGGCAGCTTTCCTGTGGGCGCAATGTCTGGACGTTTCCAATTTGGCAGCCGGGCTCTGCCAGAGAGAGATACAGAGTGTTGCCCCATTACGAAGCAATGCTTTAGCAGAGCGCGAATGTCTGTGTGGCAGCGAATGCAGTTCCAAGGGACAGTGAAAACCAGCTAGAGCTTTCAGTGCTGGCAGCTTTCCTGTGGGCGCAATCTCTGGACGTTTCCAATTTGGCAGCCGGGCTCTGCCAGAGATAGATACAGAGTGTTGCCCCATTAGGAAGCAATGCTTTAGCAGAGCGCGAATGTCTGTGTGGCAGCGAATGCAGTTCCAAGGGACAGTGAAAACCAGCTAGAGCTTTCAGTGCTGGCAGCTTTCCTGTTTGCGCAATCTCTGGACGTTTCCAATTTGGCAGCTGGGCTCTGCCAGAGAGAGATACAGAGTGTTGCCCCATTACGAAGCAATGCTTTAGCAGAGCACGAATGTCTGTGTGGCAGCGAATGCAGTTCCAAGGGACAGTGAAAACCAGCTAGAGCTTTCAGTGCTGGCAGCTTTCCTGTGGGCGCAATCTCTGGACGTTTCCAATTTGGCAGCCGGGCTCTGCCAGAGAGAGATACAGAGTGTTGCCCCATTACGAAGCAATGCTTTAGCAGAGCGCGAATGTCTGTGTGGCAGCGAATGCAGTTCCAAGGGACAGTGAAAACCAGCTAGAGCTTTCAGTGCTGGCAGCTTTCCTGTTTGCGCAATCTCTGGACGTTTCCAATTTGGCAGCTGGGCTCTGCCAGAGAGAGATACAGAGTGTTGCCCCATTACGAAGCAATGCTTTAGCAGAGCGCGAATGTCTGTGTGGCAGCGAATGCAGTTCCAAGGGACAGTGAAAACCAGCTAGAGCTTTCAGTGCTGGCAGCTTTCCTGTGGGAGCAATCTCTGGACGTTTCCAATTTGGCAGCCGGGCTCTGCCAGAGAGAGATACAGAGTGTTGCCCCATTACGAAGCAATGCTTTAGCAGAGCGCGAATGTCTGTGTGGCAGCGAATGCAGTTCCAAGGGACAGTGAAAACCAGCTAGAGCTTTCAGTGCTGGCAGCTTTCCTGTGGGCGCAATGTCTGGACGTTTCCAATTTGGCAGCCGGGCTCTGCCAGAGAGAGATACAGAGTGTTGCCCCATTAGGAAGCAATGCTTTAGCAGAGCGCGAATGTCTGTGTGGCAGCGAATGCAGTTCCAAGGGACAGTGAAAACCAGCTAGAGCTTTCAGTGCTGGCAGCTTTCCTGTGGGCGCAATGTCTGGACGTTTCCAATTTGGCAGCCGGGCTCTGCCAGAGAGAGATACAGAGTGTTGCCCAATTACCAAGTTAAGCTTTAGCAGAGCGCGCATGTCTGTGTGGCAGCGAATGCAGTTCCAAGGGACAGTGAAAACCAGCTAGAGCTTTCAGTGCTGGCAGCTTTCCTGTGGGCGCAATGTCTGGACGTTTCCAATTTGGCAGCCGGGCTCTGCCAGAGAGAGATACAGAGTGTTGCCCCATTACGAAGCAATGTTTTAGCAGAGCGCGAATGTCTGTGTGGCAGCGAATGCAGTTCCAAGGGACAGTGAAAACCAGCTAGAGCTTTCAGTGCTGGCAGCTTTCCTGTGGGCGCAATGTCTGGACGTTTCCAATTTGGCAGCCGGGCTCTGCCAGAGAGAGATACAGAGTGTTGCCCCATTAGGAAGCAATGCTTTAGCAGAGCGCGAATGTCTGTGTGGCAGCGAATGCAGTTCCAAGGGACAGTGAAAACCAGCTAGAGCTTTCAGTGCTGGCAGCTTTCCTGTGGGCGCAATGTCTGGACGTTTCCAATTTGGCAGCCGGGCTCTGCCAGAGAGAGATACAGAGTGTTGCCCAATTACCAAGTTAAGCTTTAGCAGAGCGCGAATGTCTGTGTGGCAGCGAATGCAGTTCCAAGGGACAGTGAAAACCAGCTAGAGCTTTCAGTGCTGGCAGCTTTCCTGTTTGCGCAATCTCTGGACGTTTCCAATTTGGCAGCTGGGCTCTGCCAGAGAGAGATACAGAGTGTTGCCCCATTACGAAGCAATGCTTTAGCAGAGCACGAATGTCTGTGTGGCAGCGAATGCAGTTCCAAGGGACAGTGAAAACCAGCTAGAGCTTTCAGTGCTGGCAGCTTTCCTGTGGGCGCAATGTCTGGACGTTTCCAATTTGGCAGCCGGGCTCTGCCAGAGAGAGATACAGAGTGTTGCCCCATTACGAAGCAATGCTTTAGCAGAGCGCGAATGTCTGTGTGGCAGCGAATGCAGTTCCAAGGGACAGTGAAAACCAGCTAGAGCTTTCAGTGCTGGCAGCTTTCCTGTGGGAGCAATCTCTGGACGTTTCCAATTTGGCAGCTGGGCTCTGCCAGAGAGAGATACAGAGTGTTGCCCCATTACGAAGCAATGCTTTAGCAGAGCGCAAATGTCTGTGTGGCAGCGAATGCAGTTCCAAGGGACAGTGAAAACCAGCTAGAGCTTTCAGTGCTGGCAGCTTTCCTGTGGGCGCAATGTCTGGACGTTTCCAATTTGGCAGCCGGGCTCTGCCAGAGAGAGATACAGAGTGTTGCCCCATTAGGAAGCAATGCTTTAGCAGAGCGCGAATGTCTGTGTGGCAGCGAATGCAGTTCCAAGGGACAGTGAAAACCAGCTAGAGCTTTCAGTGCTGGCAGCTTTCCTGTGGGCGCAATGTCTGGACGTTTCCAATTTGGCAGCCGGGCTCTGCCAGAGAGAGATACAGAGTGTTGCCCCATTACGAAGCAATGCTTTAGCAGAGATCGAATGTCTGTGTGGCAGCGAATGCAGTTCCAAGGGACAGTGAAAACCAGCTAGAGCTTTCAGTGCTGGCAGCTTTCCTGTGGGCGCAATGTCTGGACGTTTCCAATTTGGCAGCCGGGCTCTGCCAGAGAGAGATACAGAGTGTTGCCCCATTACGAAGCAATGCTTTAGCAGAGCGCGAATGTCTGTGTGGCAGCGAATGCAGTTCCAAGGGACAGTGAAAACCAGCTAGAGCTTTCAGTGCTGGCAGCTTTCCTGTGGGCGCAATGTCTGGACGTTTCCAATTTGGCAGCCGGGCTCTGCCAGAGAGAGATACAGAGTGTTGCCCCATTAGGAAGCAATGCTTTAGCAGAGCGCGAATGTCTGTGTGGCAGCGAATGCAGTTCCAAGGGACAGTGAAAACCAGCTAGAGCTTTCAGTGCTGGCAGCTTTCCTGTTTGCGCAATCTCTGGACGTTTCCAATTTGGCAGCTGGGCTCTGCCAGAGAGAGATACAGAGTGTTGCCCCATTACGAAGCAATGCTTTAGCAGAGCACGAATGTCTGTGTGGCAGCGAATGCAGTTCCAAGGGACAGTGAAAACCAGCTAGAGCTTTCAGTGCTGGCAGCTTTCCTGTGGGCGCAATGTCTGGACGTTTCCAATTTGGCAGCCGGGCTCTGCCAGAGAGAGATACAGAGTGTTGCCCCATTACGAAGCAATGCTTTAGCAGAGCGCGAATGTCTGTGTGGCAGCGAATGCAGTTCCAAGGGACAGTGAAAACCAGCTAGAGCTTTCAGTGCTGGCAGCTTTCCTGTGGGCGCAATCTCTGGACGTTTCCAATTTGGCAGCCGGGCTCTGCCAGAGAGAGATACAGAGTGTTGCCCCATTACGAAGCAATGCTTTAGCAGAGCGCGAATGTATGTGTGGCAGCGAATGCAGTTCCAAGGGACAGTGAAAACCAGCTAGAGCTTTCAGTGCTGGCAGCTTTCCTGTGGGCGCAATGTCTGGACGTTTCCAATTTGGCAGCCGGGCTCTGCCAGAGAGAGATACAGAGTGTTGCCCCATTAGGAAGCAATGCTTTAGCAGAGCGCGAATGTCTGTGTGGCAGCGAATGCAGTTCCAAGGGACAGTGAAAACCAGCTAGAGCTTTCAGTGCTGGCAGCTTTCCTGTGGGCGCAATGTCTGGACGTTTCCAATTTGGCAGCCGGGCTCTGCCAGAGAGAGATACAGAGTGTTGCCCCATTACGAAGCAATGCTTTAGCAGAGCGCGAATGTCTGTGTGGCAGCGAATGCAGTTCCAAGGGACAGTGAAAACCAGCTAGAGCTTTCAGTGCTGGCAGCTTTCCTGTTTGCGCAATCTCTGGACGTTTCCAATTTGGCAGCTGGGCTCTGCCAGAGAGAGATACAGAGTGTTGCCCCATTACGAAGCAATGCTTTAGCAGAGCGCGAATGTCTGTGTGGCAGCGAATGCAGTTCCAAGGGACAGTGAAAACCAGCTAGAGCTTTCAGTGCTGGCAGCTTTCCTGTGGGCGCAATGTCTGGACGTTTCCAATTTGGCAGCCGGGCTCTGCCAGAGAGAGATACAGAGTGTTGCCCCATTAGGAAGCAATGCTTTAGCAGAGCGCGAATGTCTGTGTGGCAGCGAATGCAGTTCCAAGGGACAGTGAAAACCAGCTAGAGCTTTCAGTGCTGGCAGCTTTCCTGTGGGCGCAATCTCTGGACGTTTCCAATTTGGCAGCCGGGCTCTGCCAGAGAGAGATACAGAGTGTTGCCCCATTACGAAGCAATGCTTTAGCAGAGATCGAATGTCTGTGTGGCAGCGAATGCAGTTCCAAGGGACAGTGAAAACCAGCTAGAGCTTTCAGTGCTGGCAGCTTTCCTGTGGGCGCAATGTCTGGACGTTTCCAATTTGGCAGCCGGGCTCTGCCAGAGAGAGATACAGAGTGTTGCCCCATTACGAAGCAATGCTTTAGCAGAGCGCGAATGTCTGTGTGGCAGCGAATGCAGTTCCAAGGGACAGTGAAAACCAGCTAGAGCTTTCAGTGCTGGCAGCTTTCCTGTGGGCGCAATCTCTGGACGTTTCCAATTTGGCAGCCGGGCTCTGCCAGAGAGAGATACAGAGTGTTGCCCCATTACGAAGCAATGCTTTAGCAGAGCGCGAATGTCTGTGTGGCAGCGAATGCAGTTCCAAGGGACAGTGAAAACCAGCTAGAGCTTTCAGTGCTGGCAGCTTTCCTGTTTGCGCAATCTCTGGACGTTTCCAATTTGGCAGCTGGGCTCTGCCAGAGAGAGATACAGAGTGTTGCCCCATTACGAATCAATGCTTTAGCAGAGCACGAATGTCTGTGTGGCAGCGAATGCAGTTCCAAGGGACAGTGAAAACCAGCTAGAGCTTTCAGTGCTGGCAGCTTTCCTGTGGGCGCAATGTCTGGACGTTTCCAATTTGGCAGCCGGGCTCTGCCAGAGAGAGATACAGAGTGTTGCCCCATTAGGAAGCAATGCTTTAGCAGAGCGCGAATGTCTGTGTGGCAGCGAATGCAGTTCCAAGGGACAGTGAAAACCAGCTAGAGCTTTCAGTGCTGGCAGCTTTCCTGTGGGCGCAATGTCTGGACGTTTCCAATTTGGCAGCTGGGCTCTGCCAGAGAGAGATACAGAGTGTTGCCCCATTACGAAGCAATGCTTTAGCAGAGCGCGAATGTCTGTGTGGCAGCGAATGCAGTTCCAAGGGACAGTGAAAACCAGCTAGAGCTTTCAGTGCTGGCAGCTTTCCTGTGGGCGCAATCTCTGGACGTTTCCAATTTGGCAGCCGGGCTCTGCCAGAGAGAGATACAGAGTGTTGCCCCATTACGAAGCAATGCTTTAGCAGAGCGCGAATGTCTGTGTGGCAGCGAATGCAGTTCCAAGGGACAGTGAAAACCAGCTAGAGCTTTCAGTGCTGGCAGCTTTCCTGTGGGCGCAATGTCTGGACATTTCCAATTTGGCAGCCGGGCTCTGCCAGAGAGAGATACAGAGTGTTGCCCCATTACGAAGCAATGCTTTAGCAGAGCGCGAATGTCTGTGTGGCAGCGAATGCAGTTCCAAGGGACAGTGAAAACCAGCTAGAGCTTTCAGTGCTGGCAGCTTTCCTGTGGGCGCAATCTCTGGACGTTTCCAATTTGGCAGCCGGGCTCTGCCAGAGAGAGATACAGAGTGTTGCCCCATTACGAAGCAATGCTTTAGCAGAGCGCGAATGTCTGTGTGGCAGCGAATGCAGTTCCAAGGGACAGTGAAAACCAGCTAGAGCTTTCAGTGCTGGCAGCTTTCCTGTGGGCGCAATGTCTGGACGTTTCCAATTTGGCAGCCGGGCTCTGCCAGAGAGAGATACAGAGTGTTGCCCCATTAGGAAGCAATGCTTTAGCAGAGCGCGAATGTCTGTGTGGCAGCGAATGCAGTTCCAAGGGACAGTGAAAACCAGCTAGAGCTTTCAGTGCTGGCAGCTTTCCTGTGGGCGCAATCTCTGGACGTTTCCAATTTGGCAGCCGGGCTCTGCCAGAGAGAGATACAGAGTGTTGCCCCATTACGAAGCAATGCTTTAGCAGACGCGAATGTCTGTGTGGCAGCGAATGCAGTTCCAAGGGACAGTGAAAACCAGCTAGAGCTTTCAGTGCTGGCAGCTTTCCTGTGGGCGCAATGTCTGGACGTTTCCAATTTGGCAGCCGGGCTCTGCCAGAGAGAGATACAGAGTGTTGCCCCATTAGGAAGCAATGCTTTAGCAGAGCGCGAATGTCTGTGTGGCAGCGAATGCAGTTCCAAGGGACAGTGAAAACCAGCTAGAGCTTTCAGTGCTGGCAGCTTTCCTGTGGGCGCAATGTCTGGACGTTTCCAATTTGGCAGCCGGGCTCTGCCAGAGAGAGATACAGAGTGTTGCCCCATTACGAAGCAATGCTTTAGCAGAGCGCGAATGTCTGTGTGGCAGCGAATGCAGTTCCAAGGGACAGTGAAAACCAGCTAGAGCTTTCAGTGCTGGCAGCTTTCCTGTTTGCGCAATCTCTGGACGTTTCCAATTTGGCAGCTGGGCTCTGCCAGAGAGAGATACAGAGTGTTGCCCCATTACGAAGCAATGCTTTAGCAGAGCGCGAATGTCTGTGTGGCAGCGAATGCAGTTCCAAGGGACAGTGAAAACCAGCTAGAGCTTTCAGTGCTGGCAGCTTTCCTGTGGGCGCAATGTCTGGACGTTTCCAATTTGGCAGCCGGGCTCTGCCAGAGAGAGATACAGAGTGTTGCCCCATTAGGAAGCAATGCTTTAGCAGAGCGCGAATGTCTGTGTGGCAGCGAATGCAGTTCCAAGGGACAGTGAAAACCAGCTAGAGCTTTCAGTGCTGGCAGCTTTCCTGTGGGCGCAATCTCTGGACGTTTCCAATTTGGCAGCCGGGCTCTGCCAGAGAGAGATACAGAGTGTTGCCCCATTACGAAGCAATGCTTTAGCAGAGATCGAATGTCTGTGTGGCAGCGAATGCAGTTCCAAGGGACAGTGAAAACCAGCTAGAGCTTTCAGTGCTGGCAGCTTTCCTGTGGGCGCAATGTCTGGACGTTTCCAATTTGGCAGCCGGGCTCTGCCAGAGAGAGATACAGAGTGTTGCCCCATTACGAAGCAATGCTTTAGCAGAGCGCGAATGTCTGTGTGGCAGCGAATGCAGTTCCAAGGGACAGTGAAAACCAGCTAGAGCTTTCAGTGCTGGCAGCTTTCCTGTGGGCGCAATGTCTGGACGTTTCCAATTTGGCAGCCGGGCTCTGCCAGAGAGAGATACAGAGTGTTGCCCCATTACGAAGCAATGCTTTAGCAGAGCGCGAATGTCTGTGTGGCAGCGAATGCAGTTCCAAGGGACAGTGAAAACCAGCTAGAGCTTTCAGTGCTGGCAGCTTTCCTGTGGGCGCAATGTCTGGACGTTTCCAATTTGGCAGCCGGGCTCTGCCAGAGAGAGATACAGAGTGTTGCCCAATTACCAAGTTAAGCTTTAGCAGAGCGCGCATGTCTGTGTGGCAGCGAATGCAGTTCCAAGGGACAGTGAAAACCAGCTAGAGCTTTCAGTGCTGGCAGCTTTCCTGTGGGCGCAATCTCTGGACGTTTCCAATTTGGCAGCCGGGCTCTGCCAGAGAGAGATACAGAGTGTTGCCCAAATACCAAGTTAAGCTTTAGCAGAGCGCGAATGTCTGTGTGGCAGCGAATGCAGTTCCAAGGGACAGTGAAAACCAGCTAGAGCTTTCAGTGCTGGCAGCTTTCCTGTGGGCGCAATCTCTGGACGTTTCCAATTTGGCAGCCGGGCTCTGCCAGAGAGAGATGCAGAGTGTTGCCCCATTAGGAAGCAATGCTTTAGCAGAGCGCGAATGTCTGTGTGGCAGCGAATGCAGTTCCAAGGGACAGTGAAAACCAGCTAGAGCTTTCAGTGCTGGCAGCTTTCCTGTGGGCGCAATCTCTGGACGTTTCCAATTTGGCAGCCGGGCTCTGCCAGAGAGAGATACAGAGTGTTGCCCCATTACGAAGCAATGCTTTAGCAGAGCGCGAATGTCTGTGTGGCAGCGAATGCAGTTCCAAGGGACAGTGAAAACCAGCTAGAGCTTTCAGTGCTGGCAGCTTTCCTGTGGGCGCAATCTCTGGACGTTTCCAATTTGGCAGCCGGGCTCTGCCAGAGAGAGATACAGAGTGTTGCCCCATTACGAAGCAAAGCTTTAGCAGAGCGCGAATGTCTGTGTGGCAGCGAATGCAGTTCCAAGGGACAGTGAAAACCAGCTAGAGCTTTCAGTGCTGGCAGCTTTCCTGTGGGCGCAATGTCTGGACGTTTCCAATTTGGCAGCCGGGCTCTGCCAGAGAGAGATACAGAGTGTTGCCCCGTTACGAAGCAATGCTTTAGCAGAGCGCGAATGTCTGTGTGGCAGCGAATGCAGTTCCAAGGGACAGTGAAAACCAGCTAGAGCTTTCAGTGCTGGCAGCTTTCCTGTGGGCGCAATCTCTGGACGTTTCCAATTTGGCAGCCGGGCTCTGCCAGAGAGAGATACAGAGTGTTGCCCCATTACGAAGCAATGCTTTAGCAGAGCGCGAATGTCTGTGTGGCAGCGAATGCAGTTCCAAGGGACAGTGAAAACCAGCTAGAGCTTTCAGTGCTGGCAGCTTTCCTGTGGGCGCAATCTCTGGACGTTTCCAATTTGGCAGCCGGGCTCTGCCAGAGAGAGATACAGAGTGTTGCCCCATTACGAAGCAATGCTTTAGCAGAGCGCGAATGTCTGTGTGGCAGCGAATGCAGTTCCAAGGGACAGTGAAAACCAGCTAGAGCTTTCAGTGCTGGCAGCTTTCCTGTGGGCGCAATGTCTGGACGTTTCCAATTTGGCAGCCGGGCTCTGCCAGAGAGAGATACAGAGTGTTGCCCCATTACGAAGCAATGCTTTAGCAGAGCGCGAATGTCTGTGTGGCAGCGAATGCAGTTCCAAGGGACAGTGAAAACCAGCTAGAGCTTTCAGTGCTGGCAGCTTTCCTGTGGGCGCAATGTCTGGACGTTTCCAATTTGGCAGCCGGGCTCTGCCAGAGAGAGATACAGAGTGTTGCCCCATTAGGAAGCAATGCTTTAGCAGAGCGCGAATGTCTGTGTGGCAGCGAATGCAGTTCCAAGGGACAGTGAAAACCAGCTAGAGCTTTCAGTGCTGGCAGCTTTCCTGTGGGCGCAATGTCTGGACGTTTCCAATTTGGCAGCTGGGCTCTGCCAGAGAGAGATACAGAGTGTTGCCCCATTACGAAGCAATGCTTTAGCACAGCGCGAATGTCTGTGTGGCAGCGAATGCAGTTCCAAGGGACAGTGAAAACCAGCTAGAGCTTTCAGTGCTGGCAGCTTTCCTGTGGGCGCAATCTCTGGACGTTTCCAATTTGGCAGCCGGGCTCTGCCAGAGAGAGATACAGAGTGTTGCCCCATTACGAAGCAATGCTTTAGCAGAGCGCGAATGTCTGTGTGGCAGCGAATGCAGTTCCAAGGGACAGTGAAAACCAGCTAGAGCTTTCAGTGCTGGCAGCTTTCCTGTGGGCGCAATGTCTGGACATTTCCAATTTGGCAGCCGGGCTCTGCCAGAGAGAGATACAGAGTGTTGCCCCATTACGAAGCAATGCTTTAGCAGAGCGCGAATGTCTGTGTGGCAGCGAATGCAGTTCCAAGGGACAGTGAAAACCAGCTAGAGCTTTCAGTGCTGGCAGCTTTCCTGTGGGCGCAATCTCTGGACGTTTCCAATTTGGCAGCCGGGCTCTGCCAGAGAGAGATACAGAGTGTTGCCCCATTACGAAGCAATGCTTTAGCAGAGCGCGAATGTCTGTGTGGCAGCGAATGCAGTTCCAAGGGACAGTGAAAACCAGCTAGAGCTTTCAGTGCTGGCAGCTTTCCTGTGGGCGCAATGTCTGGACGTTTCCAATTTGGCAGCCGGGCTCTGCCAGAGAGAGATACAGAGTGTTGCCCCATTAGGAAGCAATGCTTTAGCAGAGCGCGAATGTCTGTGTGGCAGCGAATGCAGTTCCAAGGGACAGTGAAAACCAGCTAGAGCTTTCAGTGCTGGCAGCTTTCCTGTGGGCGCAATCTCTGGACGTTTCCAATTTGGCAGCCGGGCTCTGCCAGAGAGAGATACAGAGTGTTGCCCCATTACGAAGCAATGCTTTAGCAGACGCGAATGTCTGTGTGGCAGCGAATGCAGTTCCAAGGGACAGTGAAAACCAGCTAGAGCTTTCAGTGCTGGCAGCTTTCCTGTGGGCGCAATGTCTGGACGTTTCCAATTTGGCAGCCGGGCTCTGCCAGAGAGAGATACAGAGTGTTGCCCCATTAGGAAGCAATGCTTTAGCAGAGCGCGAATGTCTGTGTGGCAGCGAATGCAGTTCCAAGGGACAGTGAAAACCAGCTAGAGCTTTCAGTGCTGGCAGCTTTCCTGTGGGCGCAATGTCTGGACGTTTCCAATTTGGCAGCCGGGCTCTGCCAGAGAGAGATACAGAGTGTTGCCCCATTACGAAGCAATGCTTTAGCAGAGCGCGAATGTCTGTGTGGCAGCGAATGCAGTTCCAAGGGACAGTGAAAACCAGCTAGAGCTTTCAGTGCTGGCAGCTTTCCTGTTTGCGCAATCTCTGGACGTTTCCAATTTGGCAGCTGGGCTCTGCCAGAGAGAGATACAGAGTGTTGCCCCATTACGAAGCAATGCTTTAGCAGAGCGCGAATGTCTGTGTGGCAGCGAATGCAGTTCCAAGGGACAGTGAAAACCAGCTAGAGCTTTCAGTGCTGGCAGCTTTCCTGTGGGCGCAATGTCTGGACGTTTCCAATTTGGCAGCCGGGCTCTGCCAGAGAGAGATACAGAGTGTTGCCCCATTAGGAAGCAATGCTTTAGCAGAGCGCGAATGTCTGTGTGGCAGCGAATGCAGTTCCAAGGGACAGTGAAAACCAGCTAGAGCTTTCAGTGCTGGCAGCTTTCCTGTGGGCGCAATCTCTGGACGTTTCCAATTTGGCAGCCGGGCTCTGCCAGAGAGAGATACAGAGTGTTGCCCCATTACGAAGCAATGCTTTAGCAGAGATCGAATGTCTGTGTGGCAGCGAATGCAGTTCCAAGGGACAGTGAAAACCAGCTAGAGCTTTCAGTGCTGGCAGCTTTCCTGTGGGCGCAATGTCTGGACGTTTCCAATTTGGCAGCCGGGCTCTGCCAGAGAGAGATACAGAGTGTTGCCCCATTACGAAGCAATGCTTTAGCAGAGCGCGAATGTCTGTGTGGCAGCGAATGCAGTTCCAAGGGACAGTGAAAACCAGCTAGAGCTTTCAGTGCTGGCAGCTTTCCTGTGGGCGCAATCTCTGGACGTTTCCAATTTGGCAGCCGGGCTCTGCCAGAGAGAGATACAGAGTGTTGCCCCATTACGAAGCAATGCTTTAGCAGAGCGCGAATGTCTGTGTGGCAGCGAATGCAGTTCCAAGGGACAGTGAAAACCAGCTAGAGCTTTCAGTGCTGGCAGCTTTCCTGTTTGCGCAATCTCTGGACGTTTCCAATTTGGCAGCTGGGCTCTGCCAGAGAGAGATACAGAGTGTTGCCCCATTACGAATCAAGCTTTAGCAGAGCACGAATGTCTGTGTGGCAGCGAATGCAGTTCCAAGGGACAGTGAAAACCAGCTAGAGCTTTCAGTGCTGGCAGCTTTCCTGTGGGCGCAATGTCTGGACGTTTCCAATTTGGCAGCCGGGCTCTGCCAGAGAGAGATACAGAGTGTTGCCCCATTACGAAGCAATGCTTTAGCAGAGCGCGAATGTCTGTGTGGCAGCGAATGCAGTTCCAAGGGACAGTGAAAACCAGCTAGAGCTTTCAGTGCTGGCAGCTTTCCTGTTTGCGCAATCTCTGGACGTTTCCAATTTGGCAGCTGGGCTCTGCCAGAGAGAGATACAGAGTGTTGCCCCATTACGAAGCAATGCTTTAGCAGAGCGCGAATGTCTGTGTGGCAGCGAATGCAGTTCCAAGGGACAGTGAAAACCAGCTAGAGCTTTCAGTGCTGGCAGCTTTCCTGTGGGAGCAATCTCTGGACGTTTCCAATTTGGCAGCCGGGCTCTGCCAGAGAGAGATACAGAGTGTTGCCCCATTACGAAGCAATGCTTTAGCAGAGCGCGAATGTCTGTGTGGCAGCGAATGCAGTTCCAAGGGACAGTGAAAACCAGCTAGAGCTTTCAGTGCTGGCAGCTTTCCTGTGGGCGCAATGTCTGGACGTTTCCAATTTGGCAGCCGGGCTCTGCCAGAGAGAGATACAGAGTGTTGCCCCATTACGAAGCAATGCTTTAGCAGAGCGCGAATGTCTGTGTGGCAGCGAATGCAGTTCCAAGGGACAGTGAAAACCAGCTAGAGCTTTCAGTGCTGGCAGCTTTCCTGTGGGCGCAATGTCTGGACGTTTCCAATTTGGCAGCCGGGCTCTGCCAGAGAGAGATACAGAGTGTTGCCCAATTACCAAGTTAAGCTTTAGCAGAGCGCGCATGTCTGTGTGGCAGCGAATGCAGTTCCAAGGGACAGTGAAAACCAGCTAGAGCTTTCAGTGCTGGCAGCTTTCCTGTGGGCGCAATCTCTGGACGTTTCCAATTTGGCAGCCGGGCTCTGCCAGAGAGAGATACAGAGTGTTGCCCAAATACCAAGTTAAGCTTTAGCAGAGCGCGAATGTCTGTGTGGCAGCGAATGCAGTTCCAAGGGACAGTGAAAACCAGCTAGAGCTTTCAGTGCTGGCAGCTTTCCTGTGGGCGCAATGTCTGGACGTTTCCAATTTGGCAGCCGGGCTCTGCCAGAGAGAGATACAGAGTGTTGCCCCATTACGAAGCAATGCTTTAGCAGAGCGCGAATGTCTGTGTGGCAGCGAATGCAGTTCCAAGGGACAGTGAAAACCAGCTAGAGCTTTCAGTGCTGGCAGCTTTCCTGTGGGCGCAATCTCTGGACGTTTCCAATTTGGCAGCCGGGCTCTGCCAGAGAGAGATGCAGAGTGTTGCCCCATTAGGAAGCAATGCTTTAGCAGAGCGCGAATGTCTGTGTGGCAGCGAATGCAGTTCCAAGGGACAGTGAAAACCAGCTAGAGCTTTCAGTGCTGGCAGCTTTCCTGTGGGCGCAATCTCTGGACGTTTCCAATTTGGCAGCCGGGCTCTGCCAGAGAGAGATACAGAGTGTTGCCCCATTACGAAGCAATGCTTTAGCAGAGCGCGAATGTCTGTGTGGCAGCGAATGCAGTTCCAAGGGACAGTGAAAACCAGCTAGAGCTTTCAGTGCTGGCAGCTTTCCTGTGGGCGCAATCTCTGGACGTTTCCAATTTGGCAGCCGGGCTCTGCCAGAGAGAGATACAGAGTGTTGCCCCATTACGAAGCAAAGCTTTAGCAGAGCGCGAATGTCTGTGTGGCAGCGAATGCAGTTCCAAGGGACAGTGAAAACCAGCTAGAGCTTTCAGTGCTGGCAGCTTTCCTGTGGGCGCAATGTCTGGACGTTTCCAATTTGGCAGCCGGGCTCTGCCAGAGAGAGATACAGAGTGTTGCCCCGTTACGAAGCAATGCTTTAGCAGAGCGCGAATGTCTGTGTGGCAGCGAATGCAGTTCCAAGGGACAGTGAAAACCAGCTAGAGCTTTCAGTGCTGGCAGCTTTCCTGTGGGCGCAATGTCTGGACGTTTCCAATTTGGCAGCCGGGCTCTGCCAGAGAGAGATACAGAGTGTTGCCCAATTACCAAGTTAAGCTTTAGCAGAGCGCGAATGTCTGTGTGGCAGCGAATGCAGTTCCAAGGGACAGTGAAAACCAGCTAGAGCTTTCAGTGCTGGCAGCTTTCCTGTGGGCGCAATCTCTGGACGTTTCCAATTTGGCAGCCGGGCTCTGCCAGAGAGAGATACAGAGTGTTGCCCCATTACGAAGCAATGCTTTAGCAGAGCGCGAATGTCTGTGTGGCAGCGAATGCAGTTCCAAGGGACAGTGAAAACCAGCTAGAGCTTTCAGTGCTGGCAGCTTTCCTGTGGGCGCAATCTCTGGACGTTTCCAATTTGGCAGCCGGGCTCTGCCAGAGAGAGATACAGAGTGTTGCCCCATTACGAAGCAATGCTTTAGCAGAGCGCGAATGTCTGTGTGGCAGCGAATGCAGTTCCAAGGGACAGTGAAAACCAGCTAGAGCTTTCAGTGCTGGCAGCTTTCCTGTGGGCGCAATGTCTGGACGTTTCCAATTTGGCAGCCGGGCTCTGCCAGAGAGAGATACAGAGTGTTGCCCCATTACGAAGCAATGCTTTAGCAGAGCGCGAATGTCTGTGTGGCAGCGAATGCAGTTCCAAGGGACAGTGAAAACCAGCTAGAGCTTTCAGTGCTGGCAGCTTTCCTGTGGGCGCAATGTCTGGACGTTTCCAATTTGGCAGCCGGGCTCTGCCAGAGAGAGATACAGAGTGTTGCCCCATTAGGAAGCAATGCTTTAGCAGAGCGCGAATGTCTGTGTGGCAGCGAATGCAGTTCCAAGGGACAGTGAAAACCAGCTAGAGCTTTCAGTGCTGGCAGCTTTCCTGTGGGCGCAATGTCTGGACGTTTCCAATTTGGCAGCTGGGCTCTGCCAGAGAGAGATACAGAGTGTTGCCCCATTACGAAGCAATGCTTTAGCAGAGCGCGAATGTCTGTGTGGCAGCGAATGCAGTTCCAAGGGACAGTGAAAACCAGCTAGAGCTTTCAGTGCTGGCAGCTTTCCTGTGGGCGCAATCTCTGGACGTTTCCAATTTGGCAGCCGGGCTCTGCCAGAGAGAGATACAGAGTGTTGCCCCATTACGAAGCAATGCTTTAGCAGAGCGCGAATGTCTGTGTGGCAGCGAATGCAGTTCCAAGGGACAGTGAAAACCAGCTAGAGCTTTCAGTGCTGGCAGCTTTCCTGTGGGCGCAATGTCTGGACATTTCCAATTTGGCAGCCGGGCTCTGCCAGAGAGAGATACAGAGTGTTGCCCCATTACGAAGCAATGCTTTAGCAGAGCGCGAATGTCTGTGTGGCAGCGAATGCAGTTCCAAGGGACAGTGAAAACCAGCTAGAGCTTTCAGTGCTGGCAGCTTTCCTGTGGGCGCAATCTCTGGACGTTTCCAATTTGGCAGCCGGGCTCTGCCAGAGAGAGATACAGAGTGTTGCCCCATTACGAAGCAATGCTTTAGCAGAGCGCGAATGTCTGTGTGGCAGCGAATGCAGTTCCAAGGGACAGTGAAAACCAGCTAGAGCTTTCAGTGCTGGCAGCTTTCCTGTGGGCGCAATGTCTGGACGTTTCCAATTTGGCAGCCGGGCTCTGCCAGAGAGAGATACAGAGTGTTGCCCCATTACGAAGCAATGCTTTAGCAGAGCGCGAATGTCTGTGTGGCAGCGAATGCAGTTCCAAGGGACAGTGAAAACCAGCTAGAGCTTTCAGTGCTGGCAGCTTTCCTGTGGGCGCAATCTCTGGACGTTTCCAATTTGGCAGCTGGGCTCTGCCAGAGAGAGATACAGAGTGTTGCCCCATTACGAAGCAATGCTTTAGCAGAGCGCGAATGTCTGTGTGGCAGCGAATGCAGTTCCAAGGGACAGTGAAAACCAGCTAGAGCTTTCAGTGCTGGCAGCTTTCCTGTGGGCGCAATCTCTGGACGTTTCCAATTTGGCAGCCGGGCTCTGCCAGAGAGAGATACAGAGTGTTGCCCAATTACCAAGTTAAGCTTTAGCAGAGCGCGAATGTCTGTGTGGCAGCGAATGCAGTTCCAAGGGACAGTGAAAACCAGCTAGAGCTTTCAGTGCTGGCAGCTTTCCTGTGGGCGCAATGTCTGGACGTTTCCAATTTGGCAGCCGGGCTCTGCCAGAGAGAGATACAGAGTGTTGCCCCATTACGAAGCAATGCTTTAGCAGAGCGCGAATGTCTGTGTGGCAGCGAATGCAGTTCCAAGGGACAGTGAAAACCAGCTAGAGCTTTCAGTGCTGGCAGCTTTCCTGTGGGCGCAATCTCTGGACGTTTCCAATTTGGCAGCCGGGCTCTGCCAGAGAGAGATACAGAGTGTTGCCCCATTACGAAGCAATGCTTTAGCAGAGCGCGAATGTCTGTGTGGCAGCGAATGCAGTTCCAAGGGACAGTGAAAACCAGCTAGAGCTTTCAGTGCTGGCAGCTTTCCTGTGGGCGCAATCTCTGGACGTTTCCAATTTGGCAGCCGGGCTCTGCCAGAGAGAGATACAGAGTGTTGCCCCATTACGAAGCAATGCTTTAGCAGAGCGCGAATGTCTGTGTGGCAGCGAATGCAGTTCCAAGGGACAGTGAAAACCAGCTAGAGCTTTCAGTGCTGGCAGCTTTCCTGTGGGCGCAATGTCTGGACGTTTCCAATTTGGCAGCCGGGCTCTGCCAGAGAGAGATACAGAGTGTTGCCCCATTAGGAAGCAATGCTTTAGCAGAGCGCGAATGTCTGTGTGGCAGCGAATGCAGTTCCAAGGGACAGTGAAAACCAGCTAGAGCTTTCAGTGCTGGCAGCTTTCCTGTGGGCGCAATCTCTGGACGTTTCCAATTTGGCAGCCGGGCTCTGCCAGAGAGAGATACAGAGTGTTGCCCCATTAGGAAGCAATGCTTTAGCAGAGCGCGAATGTCTGTGTGGCAGCGAATGCAGTTCCAAGGGACAGTGAAAACCAGCTAGAGCTTTCAGTGCTGGCAGCTTTCCTGTGGGCGCAATCTCTGGACGTTTCCAATTTGGCAGCCGGGCTCTGCCAGAGAGAGATACAGAGTGTTGCCCCATTACGAAGCAATGCTTTAGCAGAGCGCGAATGTCTGTGTGGCAGCGAATGCAGTTCCAAGGGACAGTGAAAACCAGCTAGAGCTTTCAGTGCTGGCAGCTTTCCTGTGGGCGCAATCTCTGGACGTTTCCAATTTGGCAGCCGGGCTCTGCCAGAGAGAGATACAGAGTGTTGCCCAATTACCAAGTTAAGCTTTAGCAGAGCGCGAATGTCTGTGTGGCAGCGAATGCAGTTCCAAGGGACAGTGAAAACCAGCTAGAGCTTTCAGTGCTGGCAGCTTTCCTGTGGGCGCAATGTCTGGACGTTTCCAATTTGGCAGCCGGGCTCTGCCAGAGAGAGATACAGAGTGTTGCCCCATTACGAAGCAATGCTTTAGCAGAGCGCGAATGTCTGTGTGGCAGCGAATGCAGTTCCAAGGGACAGTGAAAACCAGCTAGAGCTTTCAGTGCTGGCAGCTTTCCTGTGGGCGCAATCTCTGGACGTTTCCAATTTGGCAGCCGGGCTCTGCCAGAGAGAGATGCAGAGTGTTGCCCCATTAGGAAGCAATGCTTTAGCAGAGCACGAATGTCTGTGTGGCAGCGAATGCAGTTCCAAGGGACAGTGAAAACCAGCTAGAGCTTTCAGTGCTGGCAGCTTTCCTGTGGGCGCAATGTCTGGACGTTTCCAATTTGGCAGCCGGGCTCTGCCAGAGAGAGATACAGAGTGTTGCCCCATTACGAAGCAATGCTTTAGCAGAGCGCGAATGTCTGTGTGGCAGCGAATGCAGTTCCAAGGGACAGTGAAAACCAGCTAGAGCTTTCAGTGCTG